>NW_023658436.1:0-24057 GCF_015228065.2 Penaeus monodon | reverse complement strand
AAATAGTAAATTCTGGCTTCGTAAACTAAAAAAATTAGATTACATATGAAGATACATGACATTTAATATATCAGTCTTTCTCTCTCTCCCACCCCAGGGAGAGTCAGTGAAGGTGGCTTTAGAAATTTACAGTTTACCTCCCCTAGTTCCCCTACTTAGTCACTGCTAAGTATTGAGAGACACAGGTAAGGAGCTATTTTGAAAAAATGAGAATAATATTTATTATGAAGCTACCTATTAATAAATAGAAATAGACAAGATAGAGAGCCCCTGCCTATTCCTCCCTGCCTCCCCAGTTCCCCGGCTTGGAACAGCCCAAGCACAGGCAAGAGTCAGGTAAGCAGGTCAAGGCAAAGGTGAGGAGGCTACCAACATATAAAGGACAAAGAAAGGCAATGAAATAATCAGAATAATGCAAGATATGAATAACAACTTGGATTGACAAACACACATGATAGTTTTTTCCACAGGTTTCTTTACAGAGGAAGGAAGGAGGCACATCAACATGGCAACAGAGGACGGCTCAACCCCCCCCCCCCCTGGTTCTTGTATTTGCTTTCCCTTTGTTTCTTTGGTGTGGTGTTTTCTTTGTTTCCTTTTCAGACTCTCAGGCACCAGGACAGTTGGATGGGAACATCAAAATGCCAAACCTAACCCCTTTTTCCTGACCAGATGTAGCCCTCAGCAGGGTTCCTGTTCTACAGCCTTCTATCAAAATTAACACAGGAGGACCAAGGAGGTATGATGCTGGACAACAGAGAGTGCCGCCCCCCCCCCCACCCCCACCCCTCTTCAAGACTAAGGAACAACCAAAGAGAAACCTTTTTCATATGTAGATTTTTGTTGTTTGTATGGTTTTATCCAATGGAGTAAACATATTAATATACCCATTATGTGAAAATAAAATACAAAAAGAAAATAAACCCCCCCCACCTCCTCCATAATGCGTGGAGAGGATATATATATATATATGATTGTGTACTGATTATTCATGACAAGATTAAATGAAAAGGAATATGCAAAGAAAATAAACATACCCAGAAGAATGCATATCCTATTTATTAAGCAGTTTATTGTATAATAACACTCTGTAATACTCTATATATTGCATAAGTAGTAAGGACAGGAACCTCCCAGTTCCTTCCCTGCCCCTGTCACCAGACAGGAAACAGGAAGTGGGAACAGGGCCTTCCTTGCCTACTCCACATCATTTATCCCCTTTGTTTAGAATATATAAAGAGAAGTTTTCTAAATAAAGATTCAGTAACAACCTAGTATAATTGCAAAAATAACTATTATAACAGTAATAATTACAGTAATAACGATGTTAATTAGAATAATGATATAAATTTTTATCAAAAAAACGTTTTATTTTTCTTATTGTTTTCTTTATTATTTATTTGTTTTTATATATTTTAAAAATATATTATCGCAATAATTGCAAAAAGATGATAATTTTGCAATAATGATGATAAAAATTGCAATAATGATGATAAGATGATGAAATGATAAAATGATGTGATAACGATAATATGATGAAAATCATGATAAAAATGGGGATAATAAAGGATTTTTTCCATATATAAAAAAAAAAAAAGGGTAAAAAAAAAAAAACCCCCAAAAAGTCAAAAAAAGGGGAAAAATTAGCAAATTACCTTTTGGGGGAATACTCCAAATGATTTTTTTTTCCTTTCTTTTTGATTTTTTGGCAATTATTAGGAAATAATGAAATAATTACCAATTCTATTAATCTGACAAATATGATAAAGTGAGAAAAAAAAATTGGGAAATTTTTGAGTTATTAAAATTATTACTATTATCATTATTATTAATTTTTCTATTTCTTATTATTATCAATATTATCAATATCATTATTATTATTTTTTTATATTATTGTTATTTTTTATTTTTTTTATTATTATTTTTAATTATTTTATCTATTTTTATTATTTTGTTATTTTAATTATTATTATTATTCCCCAAAAATAATTAAAACTGTAGAAATAAACAAAATATAAAAAGTATAAAAAAATAATAATTATCGTTTAAATTGTTTTATATCATTATTGTCATTTTTATTTTATTTTTCTTGTTTGGATATAATTGCAAAATAACAGTAATTATAACAGAAATATTAAGAAATAACATGTTAATAAATAATGATAAAATATTTCATAAAACGTTTTATTTTTATCATTATTTTTATTACTTTTATTATTGTAGTTGTTATTAGTATAGTTTAAAAATTATATTAAAAAATGAAAATAATTGAAATAATGATGATAAAATTTAAAATAATATGAAATAATTGCAAAAATGATGTAAAAATTTGCAAAAATGATGTTTAAGATGATGATAATGATGATAATGATGATGATAACGATAAAATGATGATAATCTGTTTAAAAGAGGATAATAACGGTTTTTGGTCCATTAATAAAAAAGGTAAAAAAAAAAATCCCAAAAGTCAAAAAAGGGGCAAAATCTATGGAAATAACCTTATAGAGTTACCCCCAAAATGAGGGTTTTTTTTCCTTTCTTGATGTTTAAAATGGAAATTTATTAGGTAATAGTGTAAAAAATTACCAGAACCTATTAATCATACAAAATTTATGAAAAAATGAGAATAGAGAGAATTTGGAAACTTTGAGATTTTTAAATTTTTTTACTATTACTTTATTATAATATTATCAATATCTTTATTTTATTTTATTATTATTATTATTATTTTTATTATTATTATTATTATTATTATTTTTATTATTATCATTATTTTATTATTTTTGTTACTTTAATTATTATATTATTCCCCAAAATTATTTTAACTGTAATAATAACAAAAATAATAATAAAAAGTATAATAATAATAAAAAATAATCGTTATAAATTGTTATTAATATCTTTTATTGTTTTTTTATCATTATTATTCTTTTATGGTAGTAAATTGAAAAAAATAACTATTAAACAGTAAATTACAGTAAAAAACGATTTTAAATTTAAAAATAATGATATAATTTTTATCATAAAAACTTTTTTTTTTTATCATTTTTGTTATTACTATTATTTTGTAGTTGTTTATATAGTTTAAAAATTATATTAAACTTCAAAAATTCAAAAAGATGATAATAATGCAAAAATGAGGATAATGATGATGATAATGTTTGAAATGATATGAAACGAAAATAATGAAAATCATGATAATAATGAGGATAATAAAAGGTTTAGTCATATATAATAAAAAGGTAAAAAAAAAAAAACCCAGAAGTAAAAAAGCGAAAAATCTACGAAATATCCCTTTTTTGGAGTATACTCCAAATGACGTTTTTTCCATTCATTTGATGATTTTGGCAATTATTAGGGTAATAATGATAATAATTACGAAAATTTCTTTTAAATCATGAAAATAATGATAAAAAAAGTAAAATAAAGAAATTTGGAAAAACATTTGATGTTATTAAATTTTACTATTATCATTTATTATCAATATTATCAATATCATTATTATTACATTATTATTTTATTATTATTTTTTATTATTTTATTTCATTATTATTATTATTATTATCATTATCATTATTATTATTGTTATTTTAATTATTTATTATTGCCCAAAAAATATATTATAACTGTAATAAAACAACAAAAATAATAAAAGTAAATAATAAAAAAATTAATCGTTAAAAATTTTTGTTATTATTCATTTTTGTTATTTTTCATTATTTTTTTGTTACTGGTATTAATTGCAAAAAAAAACATATACGAATAATTACAGTAATAACGATGTTAAATTTAAAAATAATAATAAAATATTTTCATAAAAACGTTTTTATTTTTATCATTATTGTTATTACTATTCTTATTGTGTTGTTATTGTTAGTTGAAAAAAATATATTATAAGCAAATTGCAAAAATATGATAAAAATTGCAATAATGATGAAAATAATTAAAATAAATGATAAAATTTGCAAAAAGATGATATGATGAAATGAGAAATGATGATGTAAGTAATAATGATGAAAATTAAAAATAATGAGGAAAAAAACAGGATTGTGCCCCATATAAAATAAAAAAAGGTAGAAAAAAAAAAAATCCCAAAAGTCAAAAAGGGAAAAAATCTAGCAAAATATACCTTTTGAGAGTATACCCCAAAAATGACTTTTTTTCCTTTCATTTGTGTTTTTGGGGAAATTATTAGGGTAAAAATGATAATAATTACCAGAATTCTTTTAATCAGACAAAAAGTAAAAAAGTGAGAAAAAAAATTTTTGGATAATTTGATGATTTTAAATATTATTATATTCATTATTATATCAAATTTCAAATTTTATATTATTTTTATTATTATTTTTATTATTATTATTTATTATTATTATATATTATTATATTATTGTTATTTTAATTTTTAGTTTTATTCCCCGAAATATATTATAACGAAAAATAACAACAAATAATAATAAAAAAATAAAATAATAATAATCGTTATAATTTTTGTTTTAAATATCATTATTTTTTATTTCATTATTATTCTTTTTACTGTAATAATTGCAAAAATACTATTATAACGTAATATTCTAAAAACGAGGGAAATTAAAATAATTTTAAAAATTTTTATCAAAAAAACGATTATTGTTATCATTTTTGTTTTTACTTTTATTTGTAGTTGTTATAGTATAGTTGTAAAATATAACAAACTGCAAAAATTGCAATAATGAGATAAAATTGCAATAATATATAAATTGAAATAATATGAAAATGTGAAAAAAGATATAAGATGATGAAAACGATAATAATGATGAAAATCATGAAAATAATGGGGGATAATAACAGGATTTGTGTCCATTATAAAAAAAAGGGTAAAAAAAAAAACCCAAAAGTCAAAAAAGCGGAAAAAATCTAGCGAAATTAGGCTTTGAGAGTATCCTCCAAAGACGTTTTTTCCATTCATTTGATGTTTTTGGGGAAATTATTAGGGTAATAATGATAATATTTTCCAAAATTCTTAATCATGACAAAATGAGTAAAGGTGAGAATAAAGTAAATTTTGGGATAACATTTGTGAGTATTAATTTTAACTATTATCATTATTATTATCAATATTAAATATCATTATTATTATTTTTATTATTTTATTTTTATTATTATTTTTTTATTATTTTTATTATTTTTATTATTACTATTATTTTATTATTTCTTATTATTATTTTTATTGTTATTTTAATTATTGTATTATTGCCCAAAAATTTTTTAAAACTGTAATAAAAAAACAGAAACAAAAATAAGTATAATAATAACAATAAAACGTTATAATATTTGTTTTTAAATACATTATTGTTTTTTTTATAATTAATTCTTTTTACGGTAGTATAATTGCAAAATAAATATTATAATAGTAAAAATTCAGTAAAAAGATTTAAATTAAAAAATTTTAAAAATGTTTATCAAAAAAACGTTTTATTGGTTTATCATTATTGTTATTACTATTAATTTTTTGTAGTTTTTATTATATATTTTGTAAAAAATATTTTTATAACTGCAATAATTGCAATAATGATGATAAAAATTCAAAAAAGGGATAAAAATTTTGCAAAAAATGATGTAATGATGAGAAAATGATATAATGATGATAATGATGATGATAACGTAAAAATTGATAATCATGAAATAATGAGGAAAAAACAGGATTTGTGCCCATTATAAAAAAAAAGGTAAAAAAAAAAAAAATCCCAAAAGTCAAAAAAGGGGCAAATTAGCGAAAATAGCCTTCTGGAATACTAAAATGATTTTTTTTCATTTTTTGATGTTTTTGGCAATTTTAGGGTAAAAAGTAATTTACCAGAATTCTATTATCAAAAATAATGAGATAAGTGAGAAAAAGAAAATTTTGGATAACTTTTGAGATTATTAATATTATTACTATTATCATTATTATTTTCAAATTATAAATATCATTATTATTTTATTATTTTTTTATTATTTTATATTTATTTTATTATTATTTTTTATTTTTATTATCATTATTATTATTATTATTTTTACTTTTATTATTTAGTATTATTGCCCAAAAATATTTTGTAACTGTAATAATAAAAAACAATAATAAAAATAAGTATAATAATGATAAAATTCGTTATAATTGTTATTAATACATTATTGTTATTATATCATTTTATTTTTGTTACGGTAGTAAAATTGAAAAATAACTTTTAAAACAGTAATAATTACGTAATAACGATGTTAATTAAAATAATGATATAATATTTATCATGAAACCGTTCTTAATTGTTATCAATTATTGTTATTAATATTATTATTGTAGTTGTTTATTAGTATAGTTTGTAAAATATATATTATAACTGCAATTAATGCAATAATGAGGATAATACTTGCAATAATGATGATAATATAATTGCAATAATGATGATAATTAGGGATGATAGTTGATGAATGATAAGTATGATAATGATGATGATAACGAAATAATAATGATGATAATCATGATAATAATGAGGATAATAACAGATTGTGTCCATATATAATCAAAAAAGGGAAAAGAAAAAATATTCCCAAATCGAAAAAAGCGCAAATCTAGCGAAATATAGCTTTTTGAGAGTATACTCCAAAATGACGTTTTTTTCCATTCATTTGATTGATTTTTTGGCATTAATTAGGGTAAAATGATATAATTACAAATTCTGTTATCATGACATAAGGATTATAAAAAGGGGAATAAAAGAATTTGGTATAACTTTGATTATTATTAATATATTACTATTATCAATTATTATTATCAATATTTCAATATCATTATTTTATTATTATTATTATTATTATTATTATTATTATTACTATTATTATTTTATTATTATTATTATTATTATTATTATTATTATTATCATTATTATTATTATTATTGGTACTTTAATTATTAGTATTATTGCCCAAAACTATATTATAGACTGTAATAATAACACAATAATAATATAAGTATAATAATATGAATATCGTTATAATAATTGTTATTAATATCATTATTGTTATTATTATCATTATTAATTCTTGTTACTGGGTAGTATAATTGGAAAAATAACTATTATGACCGTAATATTACAGTATCACGATGTTATTAAAATAATGATCTAAATTTTATCATAAAAACGTTATTATGGTTATCATTATTGTTATTACTATTATTATTGTAGTTGTTATTAGTAATGTTTTGTAAAAATATATATTATAACTGGCAATAATTGCATAATGATGATAATAATTGTAATAATGATGATATACTGCAATAATGATGATATATTTGCATATGATGATAAATACATTGCAATAATGATCATGATAATGATGAGAATGATATAATGATGATGATAACGATTAATAATTATGATAATCATGCTATAATGAGGAATAAACGGGATTTGTTCCATAGATATAAAAAAAGGTAAAAGAAAAAAATCCCAAAAGTCGAAAAAGCGGCAATCTAGCGAAATATAGCCTTTTTAGAGTATACTCAAAAATGACGTTTTTTTCCATTCATTGATGATTTTGGCAATTATTAATTAATAATGATAATACTTACCAAATTATATTATCCATGAACAATCCTGAATGATAAAAGTGAAATCAGAGAATTTCGATAACATTTGTGATTATTAATATTATTACTATATCATTATTCTTATCAATATTATCATATCATTATTATTATTATTATTATTATTATTAAAAAAATTATTATTATTATTATTATTATTATTATTATTATTATTATTATTATCATTAATTATTATTATTATTGTTTTCTTTATTATTAGTATTATTGCCCAAAAATATTATAACTTTAAAGTAACAACCATATCATAATAAGTATAATAAAATAATAATATCGTTATAATATGTTATTAATTTCATTATTGTTATCATTATCATTTTTTAATTCCTTGTACTGGGTAGTATAATTGAAATACTATTATAACAGTATAATTACAGTAATAACGATGTTAATTAAAATAATAGAATATAAATATTTATCATAAAAACGTATTATTGTTTATCATTATTGTTTATTACTATTTTTATTGTAGTTGTTATTAGTATAGTTTGTAAAATATATATTATAACTGCAATAATTTGCAATACTTATGATAATATTGTGGTTGTGATAAATAAAGTGAGTGTGATCTTATGTGGTTGTGAGCGCCATATTGTGATGCAGCCTGTACGGGATATGAGACAATATTTATCGTACCTGCTTGTGATAATTATTGATTATATATATATATACTGCCCTTTTGCGTGTATGTGCCATCCATGTGAAATATAGAGAGATTATGTTTAGCTTATATTCTGTGTAACATATCGCCTATGTAAATAGTGAGCTTCTCTGTACAATTTATGAGTACAATATTTTATCTTGTTTCTGTAGTCACACGTCCTGCGTAGCGATTTCGGGCATGGCCGCGTGTGGGCACGGGACTGTGAAGAGCTCCTTTTATTTGGTCAGAGCTGATCTACAATGACCTACTTTAATTTTAATTGGTGTTTCTTCTCCTGAACCATCGTAGAGAAACCCAACAACATATAGAGCGAACACGACCACAGTGGTAACAAACATGGCGCAGTGATCCAGTTCTTCATTTCTGACGCCAGCCCTGTGGCCCTGTCGCTGCCCGTGTCCTCCTCCAACCCTCGTGGCCGCTCAGTAAATAACCCGCTCAGGAGTGATTTTTCAGTAGTGAGTAATGTGGGATAATAGTGAAGTGTAGTGTTGTGATGTGGCTATTGTGTTTAGTGCAGTTGCTATATTAGCAGCATAAGGGAGCCGAAATCGAAGCATATTGAAGATCGTAGGAGCGAGTATATCTCTGCGCTCTCTACGACCGCTTCGTTAGCGACTGATTCTCTCGCGTCGCGGCTCGCTACCCGCACGTGCCCGACGTGACCGTCCGGCCTGCCACGCAACACCCTCACTTCCCCACACGCATGGTCGGAATTCACCGGGATTTTCGCCGAATTTGCTGTATTATTTTAACCCTTACCACGGTAGCCATGGTTAAGGAAAGAACCGCAAGGCCGTAGAGCGACCCGGAGAAATCAGACGCTAGCCTTGAAGATCTTAAGGATCCAGTGCCATCATCCCACTCCCACAGATATTACTACATTGCTCCAGTGGATATTACAGAGGGAGGAAGCCCGTCGGAAGGAGGAAGCTGCCCGTTTTCAGGAGGCTGATACTTCGCCTCACTCCCCAGCAAGCCCGTAGATTCCACTGCGAGTTCGCCAGTGAGCAGTTTCGGCTTCGTCGAATGCTTCTCACTCCCCACCCCCCCACCCACAACCACTCCGCCGACTCGGAGGAGCTGCCTACGAAAATGACGCGGAGGAGCTGCCTGCCGCGAATGCGCCGGAGGAGGCTGCCTGCCGAGGAACCCCGGAGGAGCTTGCCTGCCGAGGACACCCCGGAGGAGCTGCCCTGCCGAGGACACCACCGGGGAGCTGCCTGCCGAGGCCACCCCGAGGACGCTGCTGCCCGGGACGCCGTCGAAGGAGCTTGCCTGCGAGGACACGTCTAAGGAGCTGCCTGCCGAAGATGCTCCGGAGGAGCTGCTGCCGCAGTGCGCCGGAGGACGCCTCCCGAGCCATCCCCGGAGGACTGCCTGCCGAAGCCATCCGGAGGAGCTGCCTGCCGAGGACACCCCGGAGGAGCTCCTGCCGAGGACTTGCCGTAGGAGTGCCTGCCCAAGGCACGCCGGAGAGCCGCCTGCGAGGACTTTCCGGAGGAGCTGCCTGCCGATGAACCCCGATAAGCTGTCATGCCGAAGAGACCCCGGAGAAGCTACCGGAGTAGAGGACTGGTGGGAGGAGGCGCCAGCGCACCAAGTCCGACAGAAGGCAGGACCGTATCGCCGGAAGAGTGCCGGGTGACGGAAGGGAAGTCCTGGGGCCACACCACCACTAGAAGTTCGGACCACGGAGCCTCGTTGCGGCATCTCGCAGTTGTGGTTCTCTGATGATATTCGCACTGGGTGTGCCAGTTCACCTGCGCACGATGGGACATCACTTCCAGCTGGGGGTTTTCTATTTTCCTTCAGCGATGGGAGTGCGTTTCCCATGTCACGTCCAGCTCCCATTACCCACAGTCCAATGGGCATGCAGAGCTGCTGTGAAGAAGTCCAAGTATCGGGGGGGAGGGGGGGGGGGGGGGAAAAAGGGGGGGGGGGGGGGGGGGGTGGGTGGATCATGAGACAGCACCCAACGAATATTGACTGTGAGGAGTTCGACCGAGGATTTACTGAATTGCGTAACCCCAATTTTTCACTGGTCGTTCTCCTGCTCAGATTCTGTTTTGTATGCCCCTTCGCTCCTTGTGCCTGCCCACTCTATGCCCTTCATGAAGGAGTGGCAGACCAAGGCTGAAGACGGCGACCGTCGGTGCTGCCGTACGTGCCAAGGACTGAAGACCCGCTATGACACTCGTGCCCCACACTTTCCAAGTTAGAAGTTTGGGCGCATGTGCGAATCCAGGATCCCACTTCAGCGTTGGGATAAGGTAGGCACTGTCATGGTATTGGCAAATCTCGTGGATTATCACATCAGGCTTCCAAGTGGCCCGTATACTGTGGCGCAATCGACGCCTTCTTGGCGCCCTACACAGCTCATGATTGGACCTCCCACTGATTTGCAAGAACAGATGTCAGATGATGCCCCTGGATCTTCCGCCCCATCTATGCCTGTTTGAACTCGCCGTTTCGGACGTATCACATCGAAGTCCGTTCCAGACTCCGCTAGTGAACGTAAAGGGGGGAGGGAGATGTGGGTTGTGTATAAAGTGAGTTTGTGATACTTTATGTGAGTTGTGAGCGCCATATTGTGATGCCGCATGTACGGATATGATGACAATATTATCGTACCTGCATTGTGATAATTAATGATTATATTATATAATATCCGACTTTTTGCGTGATATGTTACACCATGTGAAATATATGCATATTATGTTTAGCTTATATTGCTGTGTAACATATCGCCTAAGGTGTAAAAGAGTGAGATTCTCTGTACAATTTATAGAGTACATGTTTTAATCTGGTCTGTAGTCACACGTCTGGCAGTAGCGCTTTTCAGGGCAGGGCCGACGTGTGGCGCACGGACTGTGAAAGCTCCCTTTTATTTTGTCAAGCTGATCACAATGAACCTCCTTTAATTTTAATTGGTGTGTTCTTCTTCCTCAACATCGTAAGAGAACACCAACAAACATATATACGAACAAGACACAGTGATTATACAAACATATTGCAATAATGATGATAATCATTGCAATAATGATGATAAATGATGATTATAATGATGATATGATGATGATACGATAATAATGATGATAATCATGATATAATGAAGTATAATACATGATTTGTGTCCATTATACTAAAAAAAAAGGTAAAAGAAAAAATCCCAAAAGTCGAAAAAGCGCAAAATCTAGCGAAATGATATCCTTTTGAGAGTAACTCCCAAAAGGCGTTTTTTTCATTCCTTTATGATTTGGCATTATTAGGGTAATATGATAATAATTACAAGAATTCTATTATCAGACAATAATGATGATAAGTGAGAATAAAGAGAATTGGATAACATTGATGATTATTAATATTATTTACTATTATCATTATTATTACAAATATTATCAATACATTATTATTATTATTATTATTAATTATTTATTATTATTATTATTATCATTTTATTTTCTTATTGTTACTTTAATTATTAGTATTATTTGCCCAAAACTTATATTGTACCTGTAATAATAACAGCAATAATAATAATACGTAAAATATGATATAATAATCGTTGTTATAATATTGTTATTAATATACATTATTGTTCTATTTATCAAAATTGTATTCTTGTTACTGTAGTAATAATTGCAAAAATAAAACTATTATAACAGTAAATAATTACAGTAATAACGATGTTAATTAAAATAATGATATAATATTTATCAAACAACGTTATATTGTTATCATTATTATTAGTTACTATCATTATTGTAGTTGTTTTATTATTATAAGTTTTGTAAAAATATATATTAACACTGCAATAATGCAATAATGATGATAAACTTGCAATAATGTTATAATATTGCAATAATGATGATAATTATTATGATAATGATGATTAATGATGATAATGATGATGATAACGATAACATGATGTAATCAGGATAATTGAGGATAAATACAGGATTTGTTCCATATATATAAAAAAGGTAAAAGGAAAAAAAATCCAAAGTCGAAACGCGCTAAAATCTAGCGAAATATAGCCTTTTGAGAGTAAAACTCCAAAATGACTTTTTTTCCTTCTTTGATATTTTGGCAATTATTAGGGTAATGATGATAATACTTACCATAATTCTTTAATCATGACATAATGATGATAAAAGTGAGAATAAAGAGAATTTGGATACAGTTGATGATTATTAATATTATTACTATTATCATTATTATTATCAATATTATCAATATCATTATTATTATTATTTATTATTATTATTCTTCTTATTATCATTATTATTAATTATTATTATTATTATTTATTATTATTATTATTATTGTTATTATTATTATAATTATTATTATTCTTATTGTTATTTTAATTATTAGTATATTGCCCAAAAAATATTATAACTGTCCTATAGCACAGTAATAATAATAGTATAATATAATAATAATAATCGTTTTAATATTGTTATTAATATCATATTGCTATTATTATCATTATTACTGGTAGTATAATTGCAAAAGTAAACTATTATAACAGTATATTATAGTAATAACGATGTTACTTTAAAATAATGATATAAATATTTTATCATCAAAACGTTTTTATTGTGTATCATTATTGTTATTACTATTTTATTGTAGTTGTTACTTAGTATAGTTTTGTAAAAATATATATTATAAATGCAATAATTGAATAATGATGATACTAAGTGCAATAATGATGAAATAATTGCAATAATATTAATGATCTGATGAATCATGATGAGAATGATGATAATGATGATTATAACGATAATAATATGATAATCATATAATATGAGGATAATAACAAGGATTTGTTCCATATATAATAAAAAAAAAAAGTAAAAGATAAAAAAAAATCCCAAAAGTTCAGAAAAAGCGGCAAAATCTAGCGAAATATAGCCTTATGAGAGTATACTCCAAAATGACTTTTTTCCATTCATTTGATGATTTTGGCAATTATTAGGAATTACCAGAATTCTATTAATCATGACAGTAATGATGATAAAAGTGAGAATAAAGAGATTTGGATAACTTTGATGATTATTAATTATACTATTATCATTTATATCAATATTATCAATATATTATATTGTTATTATTATTTTTATTATTATTATTATTATTATTATTATTATTATTATATTATTATTAGTATTATTGCCCAAAATATATTATACTGTAATAATAACAACAATAATAATAATAAGTATAATAATAATAATAATAATCGTTATAATATTGTTATTAATATCATTATTGTTATTATTATCATTATTATTCTTGTTACTGGTAGATAATTGCAAAATAACTATTATAACAGTAATAATTACAGTAATAACGATGTTAATTAAAATAATGATATAAATATTTTTCATAAAAACGTTATTATTGTTATCATTATTGTTATTACTATTATTATTGTAGTTGTTATTAGTATAGTTGTAAAATAATATTATAACTGCAATAATTGCAATATGATGATAATAATGCAATAAAGATGATAATAATTGATAATGATGATAATGATGATGATAATATGAAATGATGATGATAACGATAATAATGATGATAATCATGATAATAATGAGGATAATAACAGGATTGTGTCCATATATAATAAAAAAAGGTAAAGAAAAAAATCCCAAAAGTCAAAAAGCGGCAAAATCTAGCGAAATATAGCCTTTTGAGAGTATACTCAAACATGACGTTTTTTCCATTCATTTGATGATTTTGTCAATTATTAGGTAATAATGATAATAATTACCAGAATTCTATAATCATGACAATAATGATGATAAAAGTGAGAATAAGAGAATTTGGATAACATTTGATGATTATTAATATTATTACTATTATCATTATTATTATCAATATTATCAATATCATTATTATTATTATTATTATTATTATTATTATTATTATTATTATTATTATTATTATCATTATTATATTATTATTATTGTTACTTTAATTATTAGTATTATTGCCCAAAAATATATTATAACTGTAAAATAACAACAATAATTAAAAGTATAATAATAATAATAATAATCGTTATAATATTGTTATTAATATCATTATTGTTATTATTATCATTATTATTCTTGTTACTGGTAGTATAATTGCAAAAATAACTATTATAAACGTAATAATTACAGTAATAACGATGTTAATTAAATAATGATATAAATATTTGTTATCAAAACGTTATTATTGTTATCATTATTGTTATTACTATTATTATTGTAGTTGTTATTAGTATAGTTGTAAAATATATATTATAACTGCAATAATTGCAATAATGATGATAATAATTGCAATAATGATGATAATAATTGCAATAATGATGATAATGTGATGATAATGATGATAATGATGATAATGATGATGATAACGATAATAATGATGATAATCATGATAATAATGAGGATAATAACAGGATTTGTGTCCATATATAATAAAAAAAAGGTAAAAGAAAAAAAATCCCAAAAGTCGAAAAAGCGGCAAAATCTAGCGAAATATAGCCTTTGAGAGTATACTCCAAAATGACGTTTTTTCTATTCATTTATGATTTTGGCAATTATTAGGGTAATAATGATAATAATTACCAGAATTCTATTAATCATGACATAATGATATAAAAGTGAGAATAAAGAGAATTTGGATACATTTGATTATTATTAATATTATTACTCTTATCATTATTATTATCAATATTATCAATATCTTATTATTATTATTATTATTATTATTTTATTATTATTATTATTATTATTATTTATTATTATTATCATTATTATTATTATTATTGCTACTTGTAGAATTATTATATTATTGCCCAAAATAATATTATTAACTGTAATAATAAACAGCGCATTAATCCCATATGTATTGTAATATAGATAATGAATAATAATCGTTTAATATTGGTATACATATCATTATGATGTTATTATTTCATTATTTTCTTGTTCTGGTAGTATATTGCAAAAATAAGTATTATCACATATAATTACAGTAATAACGATGTTAATTAAATAATGATATAAATATTTATCCTAAAAACGTATGTATTGTTATCATTTATTTGTTAATTACTATTATTATTGTAGTTGTTATTAGTATAGTGTTGTAAAATATATATATAACTGCAATACTTGCAATAATATGATAATAATTTGCAATATGTGATAATATGCAATATGATGATAATGATGATATAATGAATGTTAAAATAATGATGATAACGATAATAATGTGATAATCACATGAGTAATAATGAATGAATAATAACATGATTTGTGTCCATATAAATGAAAAAACCAGTAAAGAAAGAAAAATCCCAAAAGTCGAAAAAGCGCAAAATCTAGGGGGGGGGGGGGGGGGGGGGGGGGGGGAAAGAGAGGAAGGAAGAGGAGGGGGGGGGGGGGGGAGGGGGGGGGGGGGGAAAGGGGGGGGGGGAAAAATATAGCCTTTTGAGAGTAAACTCCAAATTGATGTTTTTTTCCATTAATTTTGATGTCTTGGCAATTATTAGGGTAATAATGATAATAATTACTCAGGAAATTCTATGAATCATAGACAATATTGATGATAAAAGTGATAATAAAGAGAAATTTGGATAACTTTGAATGATTATTTAATATTATTACTATTTAACATTAGTTTATCAATATTATCAATATCTTATTATTATTATTATTATATTATTATTATCATTATTATTATTATTTTTATTTATTATTATTATTATTATTATTAGATTATTATTATTTACATTATTTTATATTATTGTACTTTAATTATTAGTATTATTGCCAAAATAGATTATTAACTGTAATAATAACAACAATAATATAAGTTAGTATAATAATAATATAATAACGTTATAATATTGTTATTAATTATTATTGCTATTATTAAAATCATTATTATTCTTGTTATGGTAGTATAATTGCAAAAAAACTATTATGGAGCCGAATATTACAGGTAATTCTATGTTATTAAAATAATGATATAAATATTTAATCATGGTACGATGGACGCTTGTTCGTGGGGTTCGTTTGTTATCATTATTATTATTACTATTATTATTGAGTTGTTATTAAGTATGTTTAAAAATATATATTATAACGCATATTGCAATAATATGATCTATTGCAATAATGATGATATATTGCAATAGATGATGATAATGATATGAATAATGATGATAATGCTGATAATGAATGAGATAACGATAATAATGATGATAATCATGATAAATGAGGGGGATAATACAGTATTTTTTGTCCATATATATAAAAGTTACAAGAAAAAAAATCCACAGTCCGAAAAACGGCAAATCTAGCGAATATAGCCTTGTTGAGATAGACTCCAAATAACGTTTTTTTGTCCATTCATTGATGATTTTGGGCAAGTTATTCAGGGTAATAATGGATAATACTTAACCAGAATCTATTATCATGACAATAATGATGATAAAAGTGAGAATAAGAGAATTTGATAACATTTGATGATTATTAATATTTTGCTATTAATCATTGTTTTATTATCGTCTTATCATATCCTTATTATTATTATTATTATTGATTATTATTATTATTATTATTACTTATTGTTTTATTTATTATTATTATTATTCTTATTATTATTCTGAGTATCATTATTATTATTATTATTACTTATTATTAGTATTATTGCCCAAAATATATTATAACTGTAATAATAGCCAACAATAATAATAAATAAGTATACTAATTTTAATATAAGAATCGTTATAATATTGTTATTAATATCATTAATTGTGTATTATTATCATTATTATCCCTTGTTACGGTTAGTATCATTGGCAAAAATAACTATTATAACAGATAATAATTACGTAATCACGAGTTAATAAAATAATGATATAAATATTTATCATAAAAGCGTTTATTATGTTATCATTATTGTTATTACTATTAGTATTGTATTTTATTAGTATAGTTTGTAACAATATATATTATCAACTGCAATAATTGCAACTAATGGATATATAATTTGCAATACAATGATGATATAATTGCAATAATGATATAATAATTGGCAATAATGATGATATGATGATGATAAGATGATAATGAATGATAATGATTATGATCACGATAATATGATAGATAATCATTATAATACAATGAAGGATATACAGGATTTGTTGTCCATATATAATAAAAAAAGGTAAAAGAAAAATCCCAAAAGTCGAAAAAGCCGGCAAAATCTCCGAAATATAGCCTTTGAGAGTATAAACTCCAAAATGACCGTTTTTTTCCATTCATTTGATGATTTTGGCATTATTAGGGTAAATAATGATATAATTACGAGAATTCTATTAATCTGACAATAATGGATGATAAAAACGAGAATAAAGAGAATTGTGGATAACATCTGCTGATTATTAATAATTATGTGGACTATTATCATTATTTTATCAATATTATCAATATTATCATTATTATTAATTATTATTATTAATTATTATTATTATTTATTATTATTATTAATTATTATTATATTATTATATTATTATTATCATTAAGTTATTATAATGATATAATGTGTATACGTTAATTATTAGTATTATTGCCCAAAAAGATATATGTATAGACTGTCATTAACAACAATAATAATATAAGTATAATAATAAGATAATAATCAAGTTATATAATATTGTTATTCATATCAATTATTGTTATTATTACATTAATTGATTCTTGTTTACTGGTAGTTAGTAATTGTGCAAAAATAACTATTGTATATTGACAGGAATAATTACAGTAATAACGATGCTAATTAAAATAATGATATAAAATATTTATCATAAAACGTTATTTATTGTTAGCATTAATTGTGTATTACATATTATTATTGTAGTTGTTATTAGTAATAGTTGGTAAAAATATATATTATACCCTGCAATAAATTGCAATGAAATGATGATAATAATTGCATAATGATGAATAATAATTTGCAATGATGTGATGATAAATTAATGATGCATAAATGAATGAATAATATGATCTCGTGATGATACTGACTGATCGAATATGATGAAAGATAATAATGATGATAATCCTATAATAATAGAAGGATAATAACAGGATTTGTGTCCATATAATGAAAAAGTTAAAAGAAACAAAAATCCCAAAAGTCGAAAAAGCGGGCCCCCCTCAAAAAAAATCTAGGCGAATGTACCTTTTGAGAGTAGACTCCAAAATGACGTTTTTTTTCCCATGCATATTGAAACAATGGGGGAAAAAATTTTTGCAAGTTATTAGGGTAAAATGATAATAATTACCAGAAATTTCTATTAATCTGACAATAAGGATGGATAAAAGTGAACATAGAACGGGGAATTTGGATACATTTGATGGATTATTTATTTATTGCTATTATCATTGTTTATTCTCATCAATATTATCAATATCATTTATTATTATTATTATTATTATTTATTATTATATTATTAAGTATTTTTATTATTATTATTTATTTATTATTATTGTTAGGTTATTATTATTATTATTATTATTATTATTAAATTATTCATTATCATTTATTAATTTTATATTCTGTTACTTTAATTAGTGTATTATTATTGCGCCAGAAAATATATTTAACTGTAATATAAACAAGACAATATAAATAATATTATATAATAATAAATAATAATCGTTTAAATATTGTTATTAATATCATATTGTTTTATTATCATTATTATTCTTTGTTACTGGATATGAATTGGAAAAAATTACTATTATAACAGTAATATTACAGTAATAACGATGTATCATGGGTAAAAATGATTATAAATTATTTATCATAAAAAACGTTATTATTGTTTATCTTATTGTTTATTACTATTCTTATTGCAGTTGTTTAATTAGTATGTTGTAAAAATATATATCATAACTGCAATAAGTTGCAATAACTAGATCATCATTATTGCAATAGAATGAGTGATATCTAAATTGCAATAATGAGGATAATAATTGCATAAGGATGTAATGATTGATTAAAAAAATATGATGATAAATGCTGATAATGGGATGATGATGACGATGATGATGATGATAATCATTATAATAATGAGGATAATAACAGGATTTGTGTCCGATATAAAATAAAAAAGGGTAAAAGAAAAAAAATCCCAAAGTCGAAACAAGCGGCAAATCTAAGCGAAATATAGCCTGTTTGAGAGTATAGCTCCAAAAGGCTTTTTTCCATTCATTTGATGATTTTGGCAATTATTTAGGGTAATAATGATAATAATTACGAGAATTCTCTTAATGCATGACAATAATGAATGATAAAACTGAGATAAAAGAGAATTTGTATAACATCTGGGCCCCCCGCCCCCTGATTTTATATTATTACTATTCTCATTATTGCATTATCATATTATCATAATTATTAACATTATACGATTATTATTATTATATAATTATTATTATATTATTATTATTATTATTAATTTATTTATTATCTTATCATTATTTATGTATTATTATTGTTACTTTAAGATTAGTATATATTGCCCAAGAAAATATATTATACTGTAATAAGATAACACAACAATAATAATAAGTATGATTAAATAATAATCATAATTCGTTATAATATTGTTATTAATATCCTTTATTGTGTATTATTAATCATTATTATTCTTGTTACTGGTATTCTATTGCAAAATAACTATTATCACAGTAATATTACAGTAAAACGATGGTTAATTAAAATAATGATATAAGATAATTGGATAACATAAAAACGTTATTATTGTTATCATTATTGTTTTACTATTATTCTTAGTAGTTGTTTATTAGTATAGTTGTAAAAATATATATTATAACTGCAATAATTGCAAAAATAATGATGATAATAATTGGGCCATAATGATTAATAATAATTTGGCAAATAATGATGATAATGATGATGATAATGATGATAATGATAAATCATGATGATAAAGGATCTAATGATGATAATCATGATATAATGATTATAATAACAGGATTTGTGTACATATATAATAAAAAAATAAGGTAGAAGAAAAAAAAAATCCCAAAAGTCGAAAAAGCGGCAAATCTAGGCGAAATATAGCCTTTTGAGATTATACTCCAAAATGACGTTTTTTTTCCATTCATTTGATGATTTGGCAATTATTATGAGTAATATGATAATAATTACGAGATTTCTATAATCATGACAATATGATGATAAAAGTGAGAAAAGGAGAATTTGGATAACTATTTGATGATTATTAATATTATTTAGCTATTATCATTATTATTATCAATATTCATATCAATATTATTATCCATATTTTAGTATTAAGTATTATTATTATTATTAGTATTATTATTATTATTCTTAATTATATTATTATTATCATTAGTATTATTATCTTGTTTTTAATTATTAGTAAATTATTGCCCAAATATATTATAACTGTACATAATAACAAACTATAATCATAATCAGTAATAAATAATAAGAATAATAATCGTTTTATAATTATTGTTATTAATATCATTATTGTTTATTATTATCATTATTCTTCTTGTTCCTGGTAGTATAGTACGTTGCAAAATAACTATTACATAACAGTAATAGTTTACAGTAATACGATGTTAATTAGACATAATGATATATATTTATCAATAAAAACGTTACTTATTGTTATTATTATTGTTATTACTATTTTTATTGTTATTGTTATTAGTATAGTTGTAAAAATTATATATTATAACTGCAATAATTGCAATACATGAGGATAATAATTGCCATAATGATGATAATAATTGCATATGATGATAATGATAGATAACAATGATGATGATCACGCTAATAATGATTATAATTATGATATAATGCGGATAATAACAGGATTTGGTGTCCATATATAATACAAAAAAAAAAAGGTAAAAAGAAAAAAAATCCCAAAAGTCGAAAAAGCGGCAAATCTAGAGAAATATAGCCTTTTGAGAGTATACTCCAAAATTACGTTTCTTCCCGAGTCATTTGATGATTTTGGCAATTAGTAGGGTATTAAGATAATAATTCCCAGAATTCTATTAATCATGACAATAATGATGAAAAAGTGAGAATAAAGAGACTTTGGATAACGATTTGATGTTATTAAATATTTTACATTATCATTATATATATCAATATTATCAATATCCTTATTATTATTATTATTATTATTATTATTATTATTATTATTATTCCATTTTATTATTATTATTGTTACTTTAATTAATTAGTATTATTGCGCCCCCAAAAATATATTATAACTGTAATAATACCAATCAATTAATAATATAATATAAAATAATAATCGTTATAATATTGTTATTAATATCATTATTGTTATTAGTTATCATTATTATTCTTGTTAATGGTAGTATAATTGCAAAAATAACTATTATAACAGTAAATATTAACAGTAAATAACGATGTTAATTAAAATAATGATATAAATATTTATCATAAACTTTATGATTGTTATCATTATTGTTATTACTAGTTATTGTAGTTGTTATTATATAGTTGTAAAAATATATTACAACTGCAATAATTGCAATAATGATCATCATTAATTGCAATAATGATGATAATAATTGCATAATGAATGATAATGAGGATGATAATTATGATAATGATGATGATAAAAACGAGTAATAATGATGATAATCATGATAATAAATGAGGATAATACAGGATTTGTGTCCATATATAATAAAAAAAAAAGGTAAAAAAAAAAAATCCCAAAAGGTTTTTTTTTTTTTTTTTTCGAAAAAGCGGCAAAATCTCGCGAATATAGCCTTTTGAGAGTATACTCCAAAATGACGTGTTTTTTTCCATTCATTTGATGATTTTTGGCAATTATTAGGGTAATATGATAATAAATTACAGAATTCTATTAATCATGACAATAATGCTGATAAAAGTGAGAATAAAGAGAATTTGGATAACATTTGATGATTATTAATATTTATTACTATTATCATTATTCATTATATTATTACGATTATCATTATTATTCATCAATATTATCATATCCATTATTATTATATCTTTATTATTATTATTATTATTATTATTATTATTATTTTTTATTATTATTATTATTATCATTATTTTTATTTTTTATTTTTTGGTTTTAAATTTATTAGTATTATTGCCCAAAAAATATTTATAACTGTAAAAAATAACAAATAATAATAGTATAAAATAATAAAACCAATAATCTTTTTTAATATTTTTTTATTAATATCATTTTGTTTTATTACATTATTATTCTTGTTACTGGAAAGTTTTAATTGCAAAAATCCCTTATTATAACAGAAAAAAATTACAGTAAAAACAAATTTTTAATTTTAAAAAAAATGATAAAAAATTATTTATCAAAAAAAGCGTTATTATTGTTATCTTTTTTAATTTTGTTTTTAAACTATTTTTAAAAATTTGGGTATTTGGTTTTTGTATAGTTGTAAAAATTATATTATAACTGAAATTTTGCAAAAACATGTGAAAAAATTTTGCAATAATAAATGATAAAAATTTGGGGAAAATAATGAGATAATGATGATGTAAGGGTTTATAATGTTTAGGGGTTAACGATAAAATGATGATAATCATGATAATAATGAGGATAATAACAGGATTTGTGTCCATATATAATAAAAAAGGTTAAAGAAAAAAAATCCCAAAAGTCGAAAAAGCGGCAAAATCTAGCGAAATATAGCCTTTGAGAGTATACTCCAAAATGACGTTTTTTTTCCATTCATTTGATGATTTTGGCAATTATTAGGGTAATAATGATAATAATTACCAGAATTCTATTAATCATGACAATAATGATGATAAAGTGAGAATAAAGGAAATTAAAAATGAGAATAAAGAGAATTTGGAAAACATTTGATTATTATTATATTTATATATTATTATTATATTATTATTATTATTTATATTATTATTTATTATTTTATATTATTTATTATTATTGTTACTTAAATTTTTAGTATTATTGCCCAAAATATATTTAACTGTAATAATAACAAAAATAATAATAATAAAAATAATATTAAATAATAATATATAACGTTATTTTTAAAAATTGTTATTAATATCATTATTGTTATTATTATCATTTTTATTCTTGTTACTGGTAGTATAATTGCAAAAAACTATTATACAGTAATTTAAATTTCAGTAATAACGATGTTATTAAAATAATGATATAAATATTTATCATAAAAACGTTATTTTTGTTATCATTATTTTATTATTATTATTATTGTTTGTTGTTATTAGTATTGTTGTAAAATATATATTTAAAATGCAATAATTGCATAATGATGATAATAATTTCAATATGATATAATGATGATGTTTATGAGGAATGATGATAATGGATGATGATAAAGATAATAAAGATGATAATCATGATAATAATAGGATAATAAAGGATTTGTGTCCATATATAATAAAAAGGTAAAAGAAAAAAAATCCCAAATCGAAAAAGCGGCAAATCTAGGAATATAGCCTTTTGAGAGTATACTCCAAAATGACGTTTTTTCCATTCTTTGATGATTTTGGCAATTTTTGGTAATAATGATATTACCCGAATTCATTAATCATGACATATGATGAAAAGAATAAAGAATTTGGATAATTTGGATATTAATATTATTACTATTACATT
>NW_023658435.1:20000-24068 GCF_015228065.2 Penaeus monodon | reverse complement strand
ACTTTTTTTTTATCCTGCAGGAAAAAAAACAAAGGGGGGGCTGATCTTTGGGCATGAGCCCATCCCCGTATCGAAAACCCGGGATTGAAAACGGATTTTGCGGACTCTCCAATGCCCTGACCATTGGTGGGAAAATTGTGAACCCTTGGGGTTGACGGGTACCTTGAACTGGAGGAAACCCCGGGGGGGTCCGACCTTCCCAGAGTCGGTTGGGCCTCGGTCTTTTGGCCCCGCCCTTTCGGCTTTGGGGTTTGCCATGGGGCACAGCTGTTCGCGGACACCCGGTGCCCCCGGTTCGGCGGGGGATCGTCTGAGGGGTCTCAGGGGACCTTCCTGGCCTGGGGGGGCCAGAAGAGATTCCATCTTTTGGACAATCTGGTGGCAGAATTTTTTACATGTTTTTTCTGTCTGTCCACCATCTTGGCAGGGGATGACAGTGTCACCCGTGCTGGGTTTTTTTGCCCCCCGGAAGCACAATGGCATCAGGGGGCAGCCATGGTCTGGCCTTTGCAGGGTCTTCAACATTAGCATGTCTGTTTTTGTTTTTTTTTTGATTTCCATGAAATGGACAGTGCTCATCACTACCCCCTCCCCCCCCCACCACGGAGTAAAAACGGGAAGCAGGTTAGAGCCATGTCTAACGCAACGGGGGTGATGAGTGGATATACGCAGCCAATTAGCCGTTGCATGGGCATACGGACCAGCGTGAGTACCAACGGCAGCATGACGCTTGACCCTAGCCTCCCGAGGGAGACTACCCAATTTGACCTGCCCGGGCCGGGATCAGGCCGCCTGTCTTCCCGGAATAGGGACCAAAGAGGGTGTTGTAGCTGCGGGGCGGACTCATTCACAGCATGCTAAAACTCCAGGACTCCCGTCTCCCAGCGCACAAAGCTCCCACGCATGGAAATCGTGGTAGAGGGAAACCTCTGGGGGACACCAGAGGGGATCCCCCATCATTTTTGGGAAAACACTTTTTTCCCTCCCGTGAGGGGGGGTTCTTTCACTTTTCCAGGCATTTCCTCCCCACCCCTGAGAGGGCCCGTCCCTTTTTTCAAAATGAATCCTTTTCTTAAAAACCCAAAAGGCGTTTACCTCAGTGAAAAAAGAGGGGGGCCTGCCCCTGTTCCAGTAAGTTCCTTCATCCAACACAGACTGTTTATCCGTGAGGGAGAGAAGCTTTTTTTTAGGGGGGTCCTAGGGCGGAGGGTTTTTAAAGTGAGTCCCTTTTCTCTCTGAAAAAAACACCCAAAAAAAAGTTGTTTCCCCCTCGTGAGAGAAGAGGGGTCCTGACCTGTTCGAGTGATTTCTTCACCCCTCTGAAACACCCAACCCAGACTATTTCATCACAGTGAGGGAGAGAAGCTAACTTTTATCCAGGCGTTTGTCTAGCAGCAGTATTAGACAGAACCAGGCTGAGGCCTGAAAAAGGGGAGGAATCCTCCCTGCCTATCTTTCCTAAAAAAAAGAGAGAGTGGCAGTCATAGATGGTCTGCCAGCCCAGTCCTAGGCAGGGTATTTGGGAAGGGATTTTTGAGAAGAGCCGGATGCAAGTGTTTGGGGGGCTTTTGCATTTCAGTCTATGGGGTGCTCCACCCCCTCGTCATCAGGAAGGTTCCACGGGTCAACAAGGTCAAGTGCGGAGGTGGGGATCGGGGGGTGCTCAGGGGGATATCATTGGGGAGTCCAAGCCCCAGACAGGGGGGTTTTTTTATAGTTTTGGCCACGATGACGAGAGGAGGGGGCAGTGGAGGGGGGGCCGAAGTTTACTTTAGGGGGGGGGAAGCGACTGGGGGCCCCAGTGTCTGGGTCTCAGCAGGCTGGGGTTTTCAGTGTCTGGGGCGGGGGTAAATGGGCGAGCCGGGGAAATTTGGGGCTCGTGTGGGCCTGTACGGGTGAGGTTTTGGGCCTGGGGCTGGATTGTTCAGACGGGCCTGAACAGTCGGGCGGGGGGTTGAATCACTTTTAGGATCCCCCAAGAGTCGACCCCCAAAGGGGCTAGGGCAGGAAGGTTTTTTGCCCCCAGCGTCCATTGCATGATTCGAACCTTTTTCGGGGCAATGATTTTTTGCATGGAGTATGCGGGGAGGCTACAAGAATCCCCTTGGAGAAATCGTTAGGGGAGCCAGGTGAATTGAAGGTTCATTTTTAGTGTTTTTTATCCCCGGGCCGAGGTTAAAAAGGGGTTCCAGGCATTGGGGTGCCCTGCACTTTTTCTTGTCCCGACTTTTGGGCCCAGGGGCCGTAGGGTTTTGGTTTCCTTTTTTTTACTTTCCCCCTGACTTTCTCGGGGTGATTTTCATAGCCCCCTTTCCCTGGTAAGACAACTGTTGGCAAAAGTCCTATGGGACCGCCGGGGAAAGCTTTTTTTAGAAACCCTACAGTGCATCTGGCTCTTTTTTCGTTTTGCAAGGGTTTTTAAGGGGCCCCAAACCAAAGCAGTTCATGCATTTTTGAGGGGTGTGAACCCTCGAATTCTTTTTCCCAAGGGGCAACATATACCTTGAAGAGGTATATCCCCTTCTCTTTAATTTTTTTGGCTGTGGGCATGGTCTGAAAATTTATTTTAATGATATAGTTGGTTTTCGACATACATGTTTTCAGGGCTTTGGGAAGGAAGAGAGATCTTTTCCTCAGTGTCTAGTCCGACTCTTTAAAAAACTGCGGCCAGTTTTTTTTAAGAAAAGCATTAGCTTAGCCTTTATAAAGGGGATTTTTTTTAGGGTAGGACAAATCTTCGAGAAGAGCTTTCGGCATGGTGACATCCTCTATCAGTGCAGGTACCCATCACGAATGTGAATCCCGAAGTACAAACAGTGATGGCTAGGGTCTCACGCTTTTTGGGTGGGACCCCCCAAAAGAGCTTTAATCTTGATTTAGAAATTTTTCGGTGCAAGGGGGGTGAGGGGGTGAGTGGCCCGGGTGAGGGATGAGGGGTCGATGATGGAGAGAGGGGAGGTGGGGAAGGGAGAACCCTAGACTCGCCCCCCTCTAGGGGGGGGGACGGTTGCGTTCTCAGGCCCAAAAGGGATCGGAGCCATTTTGGGCCACTCCCATGTCAATCCTTGTACAAAGGGGACAACAAGTAAGCGGGCCACCCCCCAGACGAATAAAAAAGCCCTCGAGGGATTTTGTGGGTCCAGAGACCATGGGAAGGGGAAAAGAGTCGGGAGGAGAGAAAGCACCCCTAGATGTCCCCTCAGATGCTGGGCCTCTTAAAGGGGTTCCCTGTGATAGAGAGAGCGCGGGTCTGAGGAGGGGGTTAGTTTTCCCCTTATCCCCGTAAATAGTTAAAAGAGAAAAACGCAAAGGCAAGACAAAAAAAAGGTACTCTGAACCCCAGAGAAAATTTGAGATCTTTTATTTTATTGAGCCCAAATAATGAAAAGGGGCGCGCGTTTGGGGCCTGGGCAGACCAAAGGATTAACCAGGGGGGATTTGAAACTATAGTTCATTTTTAATAAATCATTTTTTGTATTGGGGGTTTTTTTCTTCCATTGCCCCAACAGGGAAGAGGGGTTTTTCTTTCAATATACAATATTTATACAACTACAACACAAACATTTATAATATATATTATAAAATAATATATATTATAATATATAATAATATATATATTGTGTGTGTGTGTGTGTTTGTGTGTTGTGGGTTCAGCAGGGATATCGCATATCCAGCAGTTTTCCCCAACTTTCAGCTGAGGATCACCCCCCTAATCTCAGGGAAGGGGTTTCCCTCGTGAGGAAGCCCAATTGCTTTCAGCCTAACGCGGGAGGGTCTACGGGGTTTGTGCTCATAATACCAGCCTAAGTTAAAAAACCCCAAGATGATCTAAAAATGATTATTTACCCACTGGGGGACGGGATATCTGCGATGAAGGGCTTGGAGTCAGTTTTTAGGTTTGAATGCAGGGCGAGGGTATCGCTAATTACTAGCCTTTAACCTCCGCAAAAATTTTATTGCATTTAGTCGTGCCCCTAATACGCATCCCCTCCCAGTAAAAATGAAACTGCCTGCCTCGGACGTCGCCAGTGGACTCGGTGTTCGCGCTTGAAAAGACTCCCACAAGTA
>NW_023658435.1:10000-15000 GCF_015228065.2 Penaeus monodon | reverse complement strand
TTTAACGCGTTCGTGATTTTATTTTACACAAATCCCATTTCATTTATCTCGTTCCCCCCCTCCCCCCCCGATGCCCGTCGTTTTCTTTTTTTTTGGGTCATTTGGATTAAAAAAAGGTTTAATTCCTGCTTGCCCTGCCCTCACTTCTTTTCCGGTCGGGGGCGGCGGGTAGGGTCAAACTATCATTTTACTTTGCTTTTTGGTGAACGTTTATGGGCGCTAGAGCGAAGCGGGTAAAAAAAATTTGTATTTTTTTGGAATGCGTGGATCTTCCCCCAATCATAGTGACAGGTTTGCCCGATATTCCCCCGGGGTTTGCGAAAAACCCCAAATAGATCTGCGCCCCGTCGTTCAAAGGTAGTGCAAAAAACCGAATTTATTCGTTCTTTTCGGCCCCTTTGGTGGGTGACGCGGTTACGTCCTTTAAATTATGTAGGACTGGGGTTTTAGCTAGAACATTTTCGCTTATTAACACCCCTTTTTCTCACCCTTTTGAAGCGCTTGCATGTTTTGGGTACCCCCCAAGCTTTTGGTGATTCTGAATTATATATCCTTCGGAATTTGCGAGCGCCCATTAAGATACGCAAAAGAGACAGGATTTTATATTCCGGGCCGGGTCGTTCAGCATGTACGGCTTTTGGGTATAGGCCCCCCCGTTATGAGTTTTATTGAAGTCTGACGTGAAAAGTAGAATGTCCCTCGGCAGTTCAGATTTTGACCCGAGAAATTTGCTTGTTTAAATTGGCGAATTTTTTTTTTAGTCACCATTCATCTCGTACATTCTGTGCTATCTTTATATTTTAAATTTCAATGTGGTAGTAAAATAATCTTAAATAGCTAGCATTGCAAATTTACTTCATTTTTTGTTATATGAACTTTAATATTGGGTTTTTATGATTCATTCCTGTGTGGGGTCACTCGCTTTCCCTCTTTAACGTTAACCCACTCACACACGCAGGAAAAAAGCATGACCCTTTTTCTTAATAAGGTGGTTGCTGTCTAGTGGGGGCGTAAAGATTTTTTTTGTATCTCTTTACCCCGCAATTTTTCCGTCGTGACGGTGGTTTCAAAAAGACAAGTTAATTATTTCTATCGGGGACGACTAGGGTTTAAAAAAGATCTTCGGGGATCGCCGATGTCTTTCCCCTTTATCTTTCTCATATCTATCAGGGGTTTGGGAGTTAAATAGGTCTACGGACGTATGACACTCCCTCTTCTATTTTCTTCTTTATCTTTGTGAACATAAAACACAAAATAAAAAAAAAATATGACGAAAAAAATTAAAACCAACAAAAAAAACCGTAAATTTTTATGAATAACCGGCTAGGGTAATTACCACCCCATCTTTCGTTGCCTTTTTTTTTCTCTTACCGGGCCCCTTAGTGTATGATTGGCCCCCCGATTTTTATATTCAGTCGGACGAAGGGCACCGAAGGGGGCCCTTAGGATGCGGAGAAGGACGACATGAAGATCGCCATAGGCCCACGGACAGGATTTTCGTCAGAAAAGGTTTTCCCGCCAGACTCCCGTAAATCCACGAACAAAACCCTTTTGCCGAAGTCCCAGTCCCCCCAGAATGCTGTGCCTGGCGGACCCCTGCGACCCGGGTCAACTCCAGGAGCCGTAGCGCAGATATCAGCCGCCCCGGATGCCGCCCCTGCCCGACCCCCGTAACCCGGTGAGTTTACGAGGACGTTGGACGCGAGAAGGCCCTGGACGAGACTGGAGGACGTGTGGACGGGAGCCCCCGATTTAGGCCTGGCCAGGATACGAGGGGGGCAGGACGAATCTGAAGTCAAGGAGGACCTGTGCGAGACTTTCGGGGGACGTGTAAAAACATCGGAAGAGCAGATTAAACCAGGGACCAGGAGGAGAGACAACTGGACGAGCAGCCAGAAGTTGAACCAGGACAAGCACAAAAAACGAGACGACACCCAAGTTGGGTCCCCCTTTGAAGGCGCCTCGGGGGCGAGGGCGAGAGGTGGCCGAGCAAATAAGAGTGGATAATTCTTTTTCTGTTACAGATGGGGGATAATTCTTTTTGTTCCCAGGGACCACAGGGCGTTTCCACGTGATCCAAATGTCACAAATAAAAAACCCCCGCTCAGCGAGGGGCGGGGGTCACATTTTATATCGACCTTTTTTGCCCGGGATTTCGGTGAAGCACGACGGGTGGGGTCACCTCTCGCCCCCCTCGGGGAGTTGCGCAAGTCCACCGCGCTAAGGCAGCCCTCGCCTCCTCCAGTGGGCGACCGGACCTCCGCGCGGCCCCATAACCCGTATAACAAAATGTCGTTTTATACTGCGTGGTGTAACTTCAGAAATAAAGGAAAGCGAATCCAGTATCAATCCCCCTGAAGCCAATGTAACTGGGTTTATCCCCGTTATACACACACAACACACAACACAACACCACACACACACACATACACATATATTTAATAATATATATATATGTGTGTGTTGGTGTGGGGTGTGGGTGTTTTTGTGGTGGTGTGTGTGGTGTGTAAAAAATTAAATTAAAATATTATATATAATATATATATAAATATAATATAATATATACACATATTATAAAATTATATATAAAATATATATAAATATATATTTTTAAAATGTATATATATATATATAATATATATATACACACAAAACACACACCACACACACACACACACACACACACAACATATATATATATTATATATATTGGTGTGGTTGTGTGTGTGGGGGTTTGTGGGTTTTGGGGTGTGTGTGATTATATTATATATTAATAATATAATTATTATATATATAATATATATATATAATAATATATATATTATGGTATATTATATATAAATATATATATATATAATTATAAATATATTTATTTTTATATTTATTCACACACACTCTCACAGACACACACACACACACACACACACACACACACACACACACACACACAATAATATTATAATATATATTAGTGTATGTGGTGTGGTGTGGTTGTGTGTGTGTGTGGTTGTGTTATAACGGTATAGAACCCTTTACTTTGGCTTGCGGGGGTAGATACTGGTATTCGGCTTGACTTTTTATTTCGAGAGTTGACACCACGCAGTATAAAAAACACGACATTTTTATTTATAGGGTTAGGGGGCCGCGCGGAGGTCACGGTCACCCCACCTGGAGGGGGGAGGGCTGACCTTAGCGCGGGGTGCTTAGCGCAAAACCCCCCGGAGGGGGGCGAGAGGTGACCCTACCGCGTCGGTGTTCAACGAACTCCCGGTTTCAAACGAGGTCAGATATAAAATGGCCCTCCGCCCTCGCTGAGCGGGTGGTTCTTTTTTGGACATTTGGATCCAGGGGGGAAAAACCTTTGGGGTCCACTGGTAACAGAAATAAAATTTACCCACTCCTGTAACAGAAATAGAATTATCCACATCTTATATTGCTCGGCCCCCTCCTCGCGCCTCGCCGTCGCGGCGCCTTCAGGGTGCCCAACTGGTGGTCGTCTCTTTCTGTGCGTTGTCTGGTTCAACTTCGGGTGCTCGTCATTTTGTCCCCATCCCTGGTCCTGGTGTAATCTGCTCGTTCTCGAGTTCACACGTCTGAAAGTCTCGCAAGGTCCTCCTTGACTTCAGACGCCCCTGACCTCCTGTAGCCGGGGCCCGGGCCCTAACGGTGGCGTCCTCGTCCACACGCCTCACAGACTCGTCCAGGTCCTTCTCGGCCAAGCCTGTAATCTTCACCCGGATCCGGGCGTCGGGGCAGGGGCGGCATCTCGGGGGGTGATATCTGCGCTACGAGCTCCCGGAGTTTACCCGGATCGCAGGCGTCCCCCGCACAGCATTTTGGGGATGGGACTTGCGGCAAAGGGTTTTGGTCGCTGGATTTAGGGAGTCTGGCAGGGAACGCCCTTTCTGACGAAAATCCTGGTCCGTGGGGGATGGCGATTTCGATGTCGTCCTTTCACAGCTCCCAAGGGTTCCCCCTTCGGTGCCGTGTCGGGCCCACGCAATATAAAAATCGGGGAGCCGATCATACACGTAAAGGGCCCCGAGTAAAAGAAAAAGAAAGGCAACAGAGAAAATGGGGGGTAATTTCCCCTAGCGGTTATTCTAACAATTTTCGGTTTTTTTAAAGTTGGTTTTAACTTTTTTTCGTCTTTTTTTTTTTATTTTTTGGGTTTTTTTTCACAAAGGTAAGAAGAAAATAGAAAAAGGGAGATGTCAGAGCGGTCCGCATAGACCTATTTGAAAATACCCAACCTCTTGATAGAATGAGAAAGATAAGGGAAGACTCGGCGATCCGCGAAGATCTATTTGAACCATAGCGTCACCAGAAAGAAATGAGTAACTTTTATTTATTACAACATCGTCACGGGCGGACAAAATTGGGGCTAAAAAGATACATAATAAATCTTTTCGCGGCAAGACAGCAACCAGCCCTTTTTAATGAAAAAGGGTCAGTGTCTTTTTTCCTGCGTGTGTGAGTGGGTAAGTTAATGAGAGGGAAAGCGAGTGACCTCACAAGAGAATGAACATAAACCGAATATTAACGTTCACTATAACAAACTGAAGAAATTTGCAAAGCTAGCTATTTAAGATTATTTCAATACCACATTGAATTCAACATATAATGAATGCGACAGAATGTACGCATGAATGAAAAGGTGCATAAAAAAAAAATATTCCCAAATTTACAAGCAAATCTTTCGGGGTCAGAAATCTGAACTGCCGAGGTAATGTCTAGCTTTTCACGTCAGATTTAATAAAAAATCAATAACGGGGGGGTCCTATACCCAAATGCCGTACAGACTGAAGCGACTCGAGCCAGGGAAAATATTCTGCTTTCTGCGTATCTGTAATGGGCGCTCGAAAATTCCGAAGGAATAAATCACGAATCAACAAAAAGTTGGGGGGTACCAAAACATGCAAGCGACTTCAAGAGGGGAGAAAGGGGGATTAATAAGCGATAAGATTCTAGCTTTAAACCCCAGTCCTACATTAATTAAC
>NW_023658435.1:0-5000 GCF_015228065.2 Penaeus monodon | reverse complement strand
CTACATATATATAATAATAATATAAATAATAAAAATAAAATATATAGATAATAAAAGATATAATAAATAATATATAAGAAGATAAGAAAAGAAGTCGATAACATATAATAAAAATCACAAAAACAATATATAATATTATATATAATATATATATAATATTTTATATATATATATAATATATATATATATATAATAAAATTATAATACATATATTATTAATATTTAATTATAATAATATATATATATATAAAATATTATATATATATAATATATACATAGTGGTGTGACCGGGGGTGCCATGCGTTCGTTTGGTTCACAGAACTCCCAAAAAACCCTAACGGGCAAATAACTTTGGGGGAGTCTTTTAAACGCGAAACCTCGAGCCCAGGCGAAGCCGGGGGAAAGGGCAAAATTTTCATCTTATGGAGAAGGATGGTTTTCGTGGCAGACCAAGGGCAATCAAATTTTGCGGAGGTTGAAGGCAGTAATAGCAGATGACCCTCCCCCTTCCCATTCAAGCCGAGAAAACTGAACCCCAACCCTCATGCAGATGACCCAGTCCTCTCAGGGATAAATAATCATTTAGATATTTTGGGGGTTTTCTAAGCATTAGGTGAGTATTATGAGCAGCAACCCCGTAGACCCCCCAGCAGTTAGGCTGAATGCAATTTTGGGCTCATCCATCAGCGAGGGAAACCCCTACCCTGAGATTAGGGAGTGAATCAGCTGAAAGTTGGGGAAACGGGCATAGCGATATCCCCGCTGAACCCCACAACAACAAAACAACAACACAATATTTATATATAATATATAAATATAATAATATATATATATATATATATATAAAATGGTTGTGTGTGGGAGTGTGTAAAAATGTGTATTTGAAAAGAAAAACACTCTTCCGTTTGGGACAATGGAAAAAAAACCCACAATCAAAAAATAGATTTTTTAAAAAAAGAGACTATAGTTTCGAAAACCCCGGAAATTACTCCTTTGGTCTGCCCAGGCCTCAATCGCGCCGCGAACCCTTTGCCATTTTTGGACTCAAAAAAAGAAAAGAAAACTCAAATTTTCTCTGCCTTTAGAGTACCTTTGTTTTGTCTTTTCCTTCAGCGGTTTTCTTCTTTAATATGCGGTGTAAGGGAACACTACACCCCTTTCCCAGGGCCCGCAGCTTCTCTATCACAGGAAACCTGTATAGAGAGGCCCCGCAGTCTGAGGCGACATTAGGTGTGCTTTTTCCCCCTGCTCTTTTCCCTTTCCCATGGTCATCTGGGCTACATAAGTCCCTCGAGGATTTTTTATTCGTTGGGGGGTGCGCTCTTTTTGTTGCCCTTTGTGCAAGGATGACAATAAGGGAGGGGGCCCCAAATAGAGCTCGATCCTTTAGGGCACTGGGAACGAACCAGTCGCCCCTAGAGGGGGTCGGGGGCTAGGTTCTCCTTTCCCCACTCCCCCTTCCCTCACGACCGTCACCCACCCCGGCACATCACCCCCTCACCCGACCTTGCACCGAAAATTACTAAAATCAAGATTTAAAAATCTTTGGGGGTCCACCCAAAAAAGCGTGAGACCCTAGCCAATGCATGTTAGTACTTGGTACTTCACCATTTGTGATGGCCCTGGCATGATAGAGGAGTCAACCAGCCGAGAAGCTCTTCTCGAAGGATGTTTCCCCACCTGGAAAAAAAACCCCATTGATATGAAGGCAAGTAAGCTTGTCTTTAAAAAAAGGACCGACAAGTTTTTTAACGAGTCGGAAATAGCATGAGGAAGAGATCTGTCTTCCTTCCCAGATGCCCAGGTAGAAGAATGTATGTCATGAAACCAACTATACATTAAAGTAAGATTTTCAGACCAGCTACAGCCAAGAAAATTAAAAAGAAGGGGATATACCTTTCAAGGATAGTTGCCCTTTGGGAAAATAGGGAATTTGAGGGTTCCCAAAACCCCAAAAAAAACGAACTGCTTTGGTTATGGGCACTTAAAAAACCCCTGCAAAGCAGAAAAAAAAAGCCCGTGCACTGTAGGAGTTTGTAAAAAATGCCTTAACTGCGGCGGTGCCCCTAGGGGCTTTGCCCCAACGTGTTTACCAGGGAAAGGGGGCTATGAAAACACCCCGGAGAAAGTCAGGGGAAAGTAAAAAAGGAAACCCAAAACCCTACAGTGCCGTGGCCCAAAAGCGGCACAAGAAAAATGCAGGACACCCCCCAATGCCTGGAAACCCCCTTTTTAAACCCGGTCGGGCCCGGAGATAAAACACACTAAAAAAGAACCTTCAATTTACCCGGCTCTCCTAACGATTTTTCCCCGGAGATTTTTGTAGCCCCTGCATATCCATGCAAAAAATTTATTGCCCTGAAAAAAGGTTTAGATATATGCAATGGTAGCGCTGGGGGCAAATAACCTTCCTGCCCTAGAACCTTTGGGAATCTGCCTTGGGTATCCTAAAAAAGGGTTCAACCCCCCGCCCGACTGTTAGGCCCCCGTCTGAACAACCCCCGCCCTAGGCACCAAAGCCTCGCCCGTACAGGCCCAGGCAGCAGACCCAATTTCCCCAGGCTCAGCCCATGAGCCCCCGCCCCCCCCCACACTGAAACCTCAGCGGAGACCCCGACACGGACCCCCCCGTCAGCTTCCCCCCCCTAAAGAACTTTGGGACCCCCCCCCACTGCCTCCTCCCTTTGTCAATCAGTCAGGCCAAAGACTATAAAAACCCCCCCTGTCTGGAGCTTTGGGGCATCCCCCAAAGATAAACCCTTGAGCACCCCGATACCCCACCCCTGCACTTGACCTTTTTGAGCCCCGGGAACCTTTTATGATGACGAGGGGGGGGGGGGAGCACCCATAGACTGAAAATGCAACAGACCCCCAAAAATATGCACCGGCCTTCTCAGAAAATCCCCCCTTTCCCAAATACCAGTGCTCTAGGGACGGGCTGGCAGCCATCGATGACTGCCCCTCTCTTTTTGAATAGAACGAAGGAGGGGGAGTTTCCCCACTTTTTTCAGGCCCTCAGCCCGGTTCTGTCTAAAAGCGTGCTAGACCCGAACTGCCTGGATAAAAGTTAGCTTTTCCCCACTGTGATGAAATGTTGTGGTTTGGGTGTTTTAGAGGGGTGAAGGAACTCACTCGAACAGGTACAGGACCCCTTTCTCTCGAGGGAAACAGACTTGGGGTTTCAGAGAGAAGAGGGACCCTTTAAAAAACCCTCCTGCCATAGGAACCCCTAGAAAAAAATTAGTTCTCTCCCCACTGGGAAAAAGTCTTTGGTGGATGAAAGGAACTTTCTGGAAAAAAGGTGCAGGACCCCCCTTTTCTCACGAGGGAACAGCCTTTGGGTGTTTTAGAGGAAGAGGGATTCATTTTTAAAAAAGGGACAGGTCCCCTCTCAGGGGGGAGAGGGGAACTGCCTGGAAAAAGTGAAAAAAACCCCTCCTCACGAGGGAGGAAAAAAAGTGTTTCCCAACAATGATGGGATCCCCTTGGTGTCCCCAGAGGTTCAATCTACCCCCGTATTTTCCCTGCGTGGCAGTTTGGCGCTGGGAGAGGGGGTCCTGGAGGTTGAGCGATGCTGTGAAAGAGTCCGCCCCGCAGCTAGCAACACGCCCCTTGGTTCTATTCCGGTAAAAACAGGCGGCCTGATCCAGGCCCGGTCAGGTCAATGGCAGTCTCCCTCGGGAGGCTAGGGTCCCAAACAGTCATGCTGCCGTTGGTACTACGTGGTCTGAGTGCCGTTTTCAACGGGTAATTTGGTGCGTAATCCACTCATACCCCCGTTGTGTTTTGACACTGGCTCTAACACTCAGCTTCCCCGTTTGGGCTCCGTGGTGGGGAGGGCGGAGGGAGAAGCACTGTCCAATTACATGGAAAATCAAAAAAAAAAAAACAAACACGACAGTGCTAATGTTTAAGACCCGGCAAGGGGCCCCGACCATGGCTGCCACCCCGATGCCATATGTGCTTCCGGGGGCAAAGAAAAACCCCCAGACAGGTGACCTGCATGCCTGCTGCCAATGGGGGACAAAACAGAAAAAAAAAATGTAAAAATATGTCTGCCCCCAGATTTTCCAAAGATGGAATCTCATTTGGCCCTCAGGCCCGGAAGGGGCTCTGGTACCCCTTTAGACGATCCCTGACCGAACCCGGGGGCACCGGTGCCAGCCGAAACAGTGGGCCCCCAGAGAAACCCCAAAGCCCAAAGGCGGGCCGAAACGACCGAGGCCGGAGACGCTCTGAGGAAAGTCTGGAACCCCCAAAGGGTTTCCTCCAGTTCAAAGGGACCGTCAAACCCGAAGCTTCGACAAAGCCTACCAAATGGTCAGGGCATTTGGGGAGTCAACGCAAAATCCGGTTTTCAAACCCGGGTTTGGGGATATCAGGGGATGGTCATCATGCCCCAAAAATCAAGCCACCCCTTTTTTTCCGCAGGATACAAAGGAGCTAAAAGATGGAGGAAAGTGAGCCTCTCACCACTGAACCCGAGGAAAAAGGGTCAAGATAGTGTATTTTGGTTCTCAATCTTGTATTGTGGGAGGTGACGCATCACACTCACAGGCGTGGAGGCTTTTGAATTCGAAAAGGGGAAAACTCCAACCAGGCCAGTCCCGGGCCATGAAAGGACCCCCAAACCCCTACCCTTGATTTGGGGAACTGGGGTACTACAATTTCAAATGTACGTGCTGATCCACTGCGGTGTTTCAAAGCCGAAGCTGGACCCACCAAGCTAAAAGCACAGCCAAGCCTAAATGCGGTGTCGTGCAAGGCAACGACACCCAGGGGTGCATTAAGGGCCCACAAAGAGGAAAAAAAGGACACAACAGCCAAATGTCCTAACTGGCAAGAGGGATCACGCTGGACCGGCTTTCTCTGTAGGAAAGAGGCGGCCCTCAAGTGGGAAAAAGGTTGAAGAAGGACCCCGACTTGTTCCCCCCCTTTTAAAAAGGACCAGACTTTGTTCCCCCCCCCCCCAGGCACCTAGTCTGAGGAAGAACAAAAGC
>NW_023658434.1:7500-20000 GCF_015228065.2 Penaeus monodon | reverse complement strand
ATCAAAACTACACCATCACTATCATCACCATCATTAAAACTTCTGTCACCATCATCACCATCATTATTAACAACACAATAAAAAAATATACAAAATATAAACCCCAGAACCAAAAACCTACAACACCACAAAACAATAACAAAAAATAACAAAATAACAACCTTAATTCGCAGGAACGGAAGCCTTTTAAAATACCAAACCCCATTCTCAGAAACACACACACGTCACCATAAGAATTTTATGGGTGTAATTGCATTATCGGGAACGTGTCACCATAGGCAAGCCAGAACCCGACGCTCGGACATGAACCGGGCTCGGATAAATTGGAAACGATGGAGTTGAGTTTTGTGCGGTTGTTGACCCCACGATCCAGGGAGGTTTGAGGCTGAGGGCGAAGGGGAAAAGGGTGGCGAGGGAGGTTGGTATGTGGTTTGTGTTTATTTATTTATTATTTCTTTTCTTTAATTTATTGGCATCATCATCATCATCATCATTATCCATCATTATCATATCATCTTTACAGCAGCAGCAGCAGCAGCACTAGCACCAGCTTCAACATTATTACATCATTTTTATCATACTATCATGATCATTATCGTTGTTATTGTTAATATCAATATCATCATTATTATTATTATATTAAAATTTAGTATTTAAAGGGTTAGTAGTGAAAAAAATATTTAAAGTAGAAATTTATATTATTATTTTTAATTTTTTTTATCTTATTTTTATTAAATATTTTTTTTTTTTTAATAATTATTTTTTTTTTTAATTAAAATTACCCCAAGCCATCGTTAAAAGAATTATTGTTGTTGATTTTTTTTTTTTTCATTTTGACTTTATTATTATTAGGGTTTAAAAATTTATAATAACACCCACAGAGTAATTTTGATGGTGCTAATAGTGTCATAATGAACAACTATACTAAATATAAATGATAAATTTTATACTAATGAAAATGTAACAAAATATGATAATTATAATAAATTTTAATTTTAATTAATAAATATAATATATAGTTAATATAATAATTATAATATAGTATAATAATCATAATATAATATAAAAATCATAATAATTTTAAAAGAAAATATTATAAGTAATATAAAGATATAAAAAAATTTATGTGATAAAAATGAGACAATGTTGGGCATAGTAATGATGAAAAAGATAAGATGATGGGAATTTAATGATCGCGACCTTCAGGAAACGTTGAAGTTAACTATGGGTTTAAGACAGTGGATTTGAATAAAAAAAAAAAAGAAAAAAAAAAAGAAAAGAAAGAAAAAAAGAAAAAAAAAAAAAGAAAACGAAAAGAGAAAAAGAGAGGGGGGGGGGGGGAAGGGAGAGGAGAGAGAGAGAGAGGAAAAAAAGAATAAAAAACCTTAAAAAAATTTTTTAAAGAAAAATTAAAAATAAATAAATTTTTAAATTTAATTTTATATTTTAAAAAAATTAAAAAATTTTTTAAAATAAAAAAATTTTTAAAAAAATATAAATTTTATTTAAAATAATTATATATAAAAAATTTTTTAATTTTTTTTTTATATTTATTATATTTAAAATTTTTAAATTTTTTTTTTTAAATATAAAAATTTAAAAAAATTTTTTTTAAAAAAAAAATTTATATAAAAAAAATTTTTTTTCCCCTTTTTAAATTTTTAAATTTATATTAAAAATTATGTAATAAAAAATTTATTTTTAAAAAAAAATTTTTTAAAAAAAAAAAAAAAAAAAAATTCAAAAACCAAAACCCAAAAAAACCCCTTTCCAAAAACCCATAACCCTAACCTCCCCACCACACATAACCCCAAATAAAAATTTTTAAAAAATTAAATAAAAATATAAAAAAAAAAATAAAAAAAAAAAAAAAAAAAAAAAAAAAAAAAAAAAATAAAAAATATAAAAAAAAATTTTAAATTAAAATTTTTATTTTATATTTTTTTAAAATTTTCCATAAAAAAAATAAAAAAAAAATTTTTTTAAATTTAAAATTTGTTTTAAAAAATTTTTAAAAAAAAAATTTTAAAAGGGGGGGGTTTTTTGGGGGGTTTTTTTGGTGTGATTTTTTATTTTTTTTTAAAATTTTAATATTAAATAATGATAAATTATATAATTTTTAAAAAAAAATGAATTAAATTTAAAATCTTAAAAAAAAAAAAAAACCTAGAAAAAAACCCAAAAAAAAAATAAATAAAAAAAAAAAAAAACAAAAAAAAACCACCAAAAAAAAAAAAAAAAAAAAAACAAAAAACCCAAACCCAAAAACCCCCCAAAAAAAAAACACACACACAACCAATTTTTTATATTATATTTTAAAATTATATTTTTAATTAATAAAAAAATATAAATATATTTATTTAAAAAAAAAAAACCCCCCAAAAATTTAAAAAAAAAAAAAAAAAAAAAAAAAAAAAAAATATATAAAATTATAAAAATAAATTATTATTTTATATATTAAAATTATATTTTTATAATTAATTATTTTTAAAATTAAATATATATAATATTAAACTTTAATAAATTTTTTGTTTTGTTGTGTGTGTGCTGTGTAGTGTGTGTATGTGTGGTGTATGAATATATATATATATATAATATATAATATTATATATATATAATATATTATTTTATATATATATAATAGTATTATATATTCATATGTATATATGTGAAATACATACACACAGACACACACACACACACACTACACATAACAGCACACACAACAACACCAACACACAACACACCACCACACACAGATTCACACACACACACCACACACACACACAACAGACCAAAAACACACACACCACATACTTCAACAACACACCACCACACACACACACACACACACACACCACACATATTATAATAAATACTATATATACTACTGATTAATATATATATATTATATAACACAACATAACAACACCCCACACTCACACACAACCACACACACCACACACACACACACACATATATATATTATTATATATATATATATATATATAGTATATATATATATAGATATACTATTATTATTATATATATGTATGTATACATCACACATTACACACACACGCACACACACATTACACACACACCACACACACACACAAACCACACACACAACACACAACAATTAATAATTATATTATATATTATATATAGTATATTATGTATATATATTGTATATATATATATATATGTATGTATACATGCACACATGCACACACACGCATCTAACATACAACACACACAACAACACACACACACCACACACACACTACATATATATACTATATATATAATATATATATATATATATAATTATAATAATATATGTGTGTGGTGTTTGTGTGTGGTGTGGTGTTTGTTTGTGTGTGTGATGTGTGTGTGTATGTATACCCCGGTTAAAAACACTCTCGCCTCTCTCGCACATAACACCCAGTTGCATCCTCCCCACCATTTCACTCTGTATATCCTACCCATCTCGCATTTCAGTCACGGAAAACCTCCACCCAAAAGTCGCCATCAATTATCCCCGAAGAATCAAGAAAAAGGTTGAGGGAAGGAGAGCGAGAGAAGAGGAATAGTAGAGAGAGAAGAAAAAGAGAGAGGAGGAAAGAGAGGGAGAGAGAAAAGGGGGAGAAGAGAGAGAAGAGAGGAAAAAGGAGAGAAGGGGGAAAAGAGAGAGAGAGACGGAAAAAGAACAGGCAAGGAAAAAAGAGACGACAGACATAAAAAGAAAGATAGAGACAAAATAAAATTCGAAAAAAAAAAAAAAAAAAATCAAAAAATTTTGCCCCCTTCCCCAAAAAGGGGGCTTTCCCCCCCTCCGGACAAAAAACCCCACCCGTTTGGGTGGGGGGTAGTTTCCCACGGGGGGGATAAAACTGGGAGGGGGGGGGGAAAAGGGGGGGGGGGGGGGGGTTTTTGGGGGGGGGAAAAAAATATTTTTTTATTTTTTGTTTTAAAATATTATATATAAATTATATAAATATAAAAAAAAAAATTTTTTAAAAAAAAAAAAAAAATAGAAGGAGAAGAAGAAAGAGAAGGGGGGAAGGGAAGAAGAGGGAAGATTAAAATTTGAAAAAAGAAGATAAAAAGTAGATAGGGAAATAGATAAAAAAAAAATAGAAAACTTAAAAAAATAAATCCCCAAAAAAAAAAATTTAAAAAAAAAAAGAAATTTTTTATATATTATATATATAATTTTATATATATATATATATATATATCTTTATATATATATATATAGAGAGAGAGAGAGAGAGAGAAGGGGGAGAGAGAGAGAGGAGAGAGAGAGAGAGAAGATAGATAGGTAGATAATAGATAGATTGATAGATAGGTAGATAGGTAGATAGATAGATGGATAGATAGATATAGATATAGATAAACAGATAGATGGATAGATATACAGATACAGATAGATAGATAGATATCCAAACACGCACACACACATAGACACACCTCTCTCCCCCCACACACACATATACACATCCCCCCCACCCCACACATACAATATATGTATATATATATGTATATATATATGTATATATATATATTATATATATATATATATATATATATATATATATATATATAATGATAGTACCTATGATCAGATCATTCACTGCCATAGCAAGAGCGACTTTAATAATATTTTAATGTTTAGAATCTATGTTAATGAAAATGACATCAATCTTTAGAAAGAGACATGGGTAGTATAAAACCAATATAGAAATCAATGAGCGTCAGTATTATAACTTGTCCTTTTATAATGTAATTCTGGTGATATTAGGCATCCTATGAAAAAGTAGATGGATGGCTATGAGGGAATATGAACTTTAATATTAGATAAGGTGAGCGGAGAAAAGATTTTGTTTTTCTCCGTGTTCTCCGCTTTCTTTTTCCTCTCGTGTTCGACTCTGCAAACCAATTTACGGTGTGTCTCCAGCCCTCGCGTTGTTTCCACGCCATTAAGTCCCCCTTTACCCTGGCTTCTATCACACATCCTTATTTTTTCCATCAAATAAGGGCGGGTAAGCGGGCTGCGTCCCTACGGTCTCGCGAGCGGTTTCATTTCCTCGCTCCTCGCACCGACCTCTATAAAAGGAGAAAAACTGCCGGGCCGCGTGCATGAATCTTTTTATCCGATAGATTCCAATTGATCCAGTCTTTGCTAATGAGGCTAGGGAAACAAACAAGCGACAAGCCTCGGATGTCGCCGACGGGACCGACGGCTTTGGCGGCAATCTCTCGGGTAAGGGGGGTGCGATTCGCGGGGGAATTTCCGCGGTGTGTGTGGGCGGTTAGGCGCGACTTTATTTTTGGCTTTTGGGTTGCGGGGTTTGCAGATGCTGCTGGTATACGTGCGTTTTAATGGGGAGGTGATTACTTCGCTTTTGATATGTTTGACACGTGGAAAAGAAAATGAATGTATTTTTCACTCTTCCGATGCGAGGCTTTAAATTTAAATTTTGTTTGGTGCGGTCCAATTTAAAGCTGCAAAAGCAAAATCCATGAACGCGGCGTACATTTTTTTTCTTTTTTTTGCAGCGGAAGGTTTTCATACAAATCAAAAAGATTTGCGAACCATGACTGTCTTACCCACGTCGATCACGGTCTAATTCATCATAATGGGGAAATTTGTCGACGCCCCCCCCCCTTCCCCTAACTGTCAGTAACTCTCACCAGGTTGTTCCAATAGATTGTAAGTTCAAACAACTTCCCTCCTAAAGTTGAAGGATGGCCACGCGACTCCTCCCTGCAGCCTGTGTATCACTCGCGCTAATGGAATCATCACCCATCACACCAGCCGAACACTCCAAGGTTATGCCCCCCAATACGTGCCATAAATCTTTTCAAATACAGCAGAGTAAGCTTTTCTTGGGGGGTTTCACGATGGTTCCCTCGTTGTTCCCTACGTCACAATCGCCGTGAATCTCTTCCTTAGCTTAACAAATATACATTACATGCAAGAAAATGTAGTTTTTATGTAATATATATATATTATATATATATATTTTATATATATAATATATATAAAATATATTATCATATATTATATAAAATTATGTATAAAATATATATATATATATATATATATATATAATATATATATATATTTTATATTATATTTTATATTTTAAAAGTTTATATATATAGATATTATATATATATATATATATATATATTATATATAATATATATATATAAAACAACACACACCCCACACACACACACACACACACACACACACACACACACACTTTATATATATATGTGTTGTGTGTGTGTGTGTGTGTGTGTGTGTGTGTGTGTTTTGTGTGTGTGGTGTGTGTGTAGTATGTATGTATGTATATATGTAAGTATGTATGTATGAATGTATGTATATGATAGATAGGTAGTTTAGTTTGATATTACAGATAGCCTGATAGACAGATCGGTAGCATTTATGTACCTACTACTACTGTCTGTTATTCAATGATCTATTCTTTATGCGCGCATGCAATTTTGTGAAAGAGCATTCATTCACCCACATTACCCCTTTATATCAAAATAAAATATGAAAACCAATTTTGGTTATCATATGCAAACACAGGAACACTAAGCCAGAACATTGACAATTACTGCTCAATTAGAACGTACAGGTTTTACATTTTTGCAGGAGGGCAATGAAGCAGATCAAATAAATCCCCCGGAGGTGTATCTTAACGTTATAATAAAGGGGAAAGTCATCTTCCCCGGGCCATTAATTTCATGCTTGTTCCCCTTTTTCTCTTTTTCGTCCTCCATAATTTCCTCCGCCAACATTTAGAAAACATATTTCTTTGTATTTCATTTACAAGTTAAACGCCCTTTTATGAATGTACATTATTCATTTTTATGAATTTCAATGCTCTGTATACAGGGGAATTCCCGGAAAGCTAAAGATATTCACGATTAAACCAACACTCTAGAGAGTATTGTTAAGCTTCTGTTCCCAGATTCGATATTTGTTAAACGAAATGTTACTATTTTTTTTCCACTAGGCTATTAATTTCCCCGGTGGATATACATCTAAATTATGCTACTGTTCTTAATGGATATGGCGTGCAAATAATATTAGCATATCACATCAAGTGATTTCGATACGGAAAATAATGTTAACATATGGTTTATACGTGTTTGGTTTCAATTCTATTGATCGTTCTGATTGATTTCATGAGTACCTTTATGAAAATTAATAGAATATCTGCAATGGTATTTCATGAAATAAAAATACAAACACAACCCACACCTAAACTTAGCTAAACAAAAAGGAACCCAAAACAAATGATTTAAAATAATTAATGATTACTAAAATTCCAAAGTAAAAAAAAAGAAAAAAAATCCCCCTAAAAACGAGTAATGATTACCACATTATCCTTCCTCCAGTCCCACACGTTCAGTCCCACAGTGCATGTCCTCCCTCATTACCTGGCCACTACACGCGCTGGAGATGTGCAAGTGATAGTAGGATTCCTCCAGTGCACTTAACATGGACGTGACATGCACAAAAGCTGCTTCTTTTTTGAGTCTCTTACACGTGTCTGGAAATATATCCCGGACGTGCATGCGTTTTATGCTCCTCTGAAATGGGAGTTAGAACAGATAGATAAGAATGAAGAAAACAGATAAATGAAGGCATAGATGAGTAGATAAATAAATGTGAATGAAGAGATATATGTGTAAATAAATGATTACAAAAATGTAAACAGATAAATAGAAGAATAGATAGACAAATGAGTAGATAACCAAATTAATACACACAATAAACAAACTGGTAAATTTAATAATATAAAAGCTGTATCTAGTGTTCCTGAAAAAACACTGGTATATTTGGCAATGTTTATTCACTTGTACCATTAAGCAAATGCCTATACATGTAGGTATACTATACAAACAATGTATGTATGTTTATTTATCGGTCTCTCTATAGTAGATAGCTATAGTTTCCATTTTATGTACAAACCACACAGAAACACATATACACGCACACACACACATAAGCACACACACACACACACACAAACAAACAGACAAATAAAAAGACACAAAAAAAGATAAATGGAAACGCAGTGTCAGAGAGAGAGACAGAGACAGTCAGACAGACAGACAAAGAGACAAATATATATATATATATATATATATATATATATATATATATATATATATATATATATATATATATATATATTTATTTATATTAGTCCTGGGTAAGACAATAAACTGCACCCTGGGGTTCCCTTGAACAAGAACAGCACCCTATTAGCTCCCTATGCCAGGGTTGTGGTGAAGCTGTCGGCGGCAGGGCAGTGGATATCTGGTGAAAACACCGGTTCTACTGATTACTGGTTTCACCAAAAAATATGTCTGGCGTATTGCAGTGTATCTGTTTCAAAGCGGCAGAGATAGTTCCTCCTAGTTAGTTGGAGACTGTGAGTTGAGAAGGAGGATCCACCACTTTGTTTTCTTGCACCTCTACCCAATAGTTAAATACAGATGATATTCATACACAATCGCCGTCGCGTGGTTATCAGGGCGCGTTGTTCAGTGGCAACCAGGCTGACAATGTTAACAGCATCTGGAAGACAAAGAAGACAAAGAAACTGTCCAATAGAAACATTAAAATCGAACGTGGAACGTAGGAAAGTGAAGAGATGGGAAAAATTAAACTAAAAGGGGGTTTCCCTTAAAAAAAAAAAATTATATTATTTGGGGAAGGGGGCGGAGGGGGGGAAAAAGGGGAAAAGGAAGATAGGTTTTCCCAAAAAATGTTTGGGAGAGTGAAAGGGTTTAAAAAAGATAGTCCCCAATTGGGTAAAACGATTGGGGGGAAAAAAACCCCCAAAAATTTTTTGCCCCTCCCCCCACCCCAAATATTAAACAAAAAACATAAAAAATTTGGGTTTTTGGGGGGCCTTTTCATAACCCCAAAATTTTTTAAAAAATTTTTTTTAAAAAAAAAAAAAAATTTTAATAAAAAATTAAAAAAGGAAGGGACTTTTAAGGAAAAAAGAGCAAAAATTATTTTTTAACGAAATGGAAAACCAAAACAGGAAAAAAATGAAAAAAAATTAAAAAGGGGGTTTTAAAAATGGGGAAAAAGCTTTTTTTTTTAAAAAAAAAATTTTTTCTTTAAAAAAAGGAAAAAGAGGGATTTTTTGTTCCCCCCAAAAAAAAAAATGAAACCCAAATTGGGTGCCAAAAATTCGCTTTTTTAAAAAAAACCCCTTGTTTAACAATCAAACCCCAAACCAAAAAAAAGGTAAGTGTTTTTGGGCTTTCCCCTTTTTTGACCCCCAAAAAGGGGAAAAAAGGGTTTTTTACCCAAACCCCAAAAACGGGCAAAAAAACTAAAAAACACAAAAAAAAATTGGATTTAAAAAAGGGGGAAGTTTGGGGAATTCTAAAAAATTTTTTGGAACCCCTTGTTCCCCCCCCAAATTTGTCCGGTTTTTCACCCAAAAAACCCCAAAAAATGATACTTTTTTTTAAAAAAAAAGGGGGAAAAAAGTTTTGTTTTTAAAAAATTTTTTCCCAAGAAAAGGGAACCTGGTGCCGACTCCCAAAAAGTGACCCCCAAAACTAAAACTATCATTTTCAAATAAAAACTCAAAAAGATGGAGCGCCCAAAACCCCAACCCCCTAAAGCTCGACTACAAAACCCCTTGCCCCCCCCAAAAAATTACAAAATTTACAGTTTTCCAATCCCAAAGTTAAATTTTGGCTCAATAATGGGGGAAGATGTTTTAAAAACACCAAAATGAGTTGGGGAAGAAAAAAAAAGAATTTCCTGCTGAGCGCTCCCAAAAGGGAAAACAAATTCCCCCCAAAAAGAAAAAAGAAAAAATTTCCCCCCGCGATACCCGGAAAGAAACATAATTTGAAACGGAAAAAAGAAATCCAAAATCAAAAAGGGAAATCAAAAATTTTAGTTGAAATTGTAATTTCCCCCAAAAAAAAAAATACAAAAATTAAAAGGGATTATTGCGACGAGTAAGGTAAAATATTTTAAATAATGAACAGCCAGAAAAATTAAAAAAACTTTTCTATCAATAAGGAAAACCTTAAAAAAAACTTTCCCAAGGATACGAAAAAATCACACGAAAATTTCCCCCCCCCCAAGGGACACTATCAAAAACCTGAAAGTTGACTAGTTTTTTGTGATAGAAAAGAAGCAAAGATAGATGGGGAAACAATGGGTTTTTCCAACTCATACAAAAAAAAATAAAGATTAACAACAAATTAATTAGACTTCCCAAAGACAGCGAAGATGAACCCCCGCCATGCAAACCGAAAATTATAAAAGCCATAAAAGAAGAAAGAATAAAAAGGGGCCCGGGGAAAAAGATGAAACAACAGGGAGACAAAAAATCAAGAAGCTGGCGGAAAAAATTTAATTTCTTCTACAAAAATTTGTACGAAAAATTTTGGGAAGGAAAAAAAGATGGGCCAGAAGACTGGGTAAAAACAAATCTTTTAAATCCCAAAACCTAAAATGGGGACGCACCCAATGCAAAAGAACAGGGCAAATTTCATTTTAAAAAGTCACCCGGGCAAACTTTTTTTAAAAAATTAAATTTCTTTAAAGGGAAGAAATTTTAAAGGGTTTAAAAGAAGAAATTGCAGGGCGAACCCCGCAGGTTTTCCCCTGGAAAAGGGGACCAAAAAAACCAAAATTTTAAATTAAAAATTGATATGAAAAATAAAATAAAAAAATATTTTTTTAAAATTATGGGGGGTTTTGTTATGTTATAAATTTGGAAAAAGAAGATAGAAAATTTTCCAAAAAAACCAACAAAAAACCAAACCCAACCCCAAAAAAAACCACGGGGGTTTAAAAAGGGTTTTTTGGGTGGGTTTGTTTGTTTTGATTTTTTAAAAAAATATGGGAGATTTGGGAAAATTTTTTAAAGAGATTTTGAAGGAAAAAGTAGTTGGGAGGTCAAAATTAAAAAATCTAATCCCAAAAATTTTTTTTTGCGATCAAAAAACAATACAATAAATTAAAAAAAAAAAAAAAATTTTTTCAAGAAAAAAAACTAGAAGGGAAAACCCCCCCAATAAAAGAAAATTTAAAATCAAGGGGGGTTTGGAGAAAATTTAAAACCATTTATTTTTACTAAAAAAGGAATTCCCGGGGAATAAAAAGGTTCCTTTTTCCCCCCAATTCTCCCCAAATAACAATTTTGGGGGGGCCATTACCCCAAAGGGGTTTTTAATTTTAATTTCCCCAAGCTCTTGGTTCAGGTTGGGTTTAGGAAAAACAAAAAAATAAAAGTTAATATTCGGCAGGAAAAAAAAATTAAAAAGAAAAAACGGGGAAAACCTTTTGGGGATTTAAAAAGGGGAAAAAATTTTTTTAATAAAAAAAAAGTTTTGGAAAAAATTAAAAGGGTTTATAGGGGGAAAAAAACCAAAAACTGAGAAAAAAAATTTTTTAATGGTTTTAAAAAAAAAAAAAAAAAATTTTCAGTTAAAGGAAAGGTATTAAAATAAAAAACCAGTAAAAAAAAAAAAAAATTTTAAAAATTTTAATTAAATTTTTTTAAATTTATTTTTTTAAAAAATTTCATAAATAATTAAATATATTTTCAAATAAATATTTTAAAAATTTTTTTTAAATCTTTATTTTTAAAAAATCCCTATTTTTCTTTATAATTTTAATAAAATAATAAAATAAAAAAATAATAAATAGAGAAGAAAAGGGGGAAAGAGAAAAAAGGGGGGGAAAAATGAAAAAAAAAAAAGGAAAAGGGAGAAAAAATTAAAAAACCATAAATGGAAAAAATTTAAAAAAAAGTAAAAAGGGTTTTTAAATTTTTTTTAAATTTATTAAAAAAAAAATTTGGTAAAAAAATGAAATAGAAAATTTACGGTTTCCTTTTTTAAAAAAATTTTTTTAACAACAAAACCCTTACAAAAAAAACACACAAGGGGGGGAAAAAACCCCCAAAAATGGGCCAGAAAAAAAAGGGGGAAAAGGGGGGCGAAAAAGGCTAAAAAAATTATTAGATGTTTTTTTAAAAAAAAAAAAATTTAAAGTCTTTAGAAAAAACCTGAAACCCCTTTTCCCCCAACCCCCTTTTTTGCTCCCCTCCCCAAAGTTGGGAAATTTTCCCGATTCGAAAAAAACACTTTTAAAACCTTTTTATGTAAAAAATTTTTTCCCCCTTTTTTCCCCCAGATTTTTCTAAGGAGTGGGGGTTTTGGGGGAAAATTCCCCACTTTACTTTACCTTCCCTTTTAAAATTTCCCGGGAAAAAATTTTTCCTTTTTTAAAAACAAAAAAAAAGGGGAACCCCCTTTTAAAAAAACGTGGGGGAAAAAAGGGACTTATTTGGGTTTTATTTTTGGTGGGGGGGGGTTTTGATTTTGGATTGTTTACTCGGGGGGGTTTAAAATCATTTGGGTTGGGGAAATGGGGGGTTTTTATTGGCAAAAATTTTTTTCAAAAAATTTTTTTT
>NW_023658433.1:15000-24072 GCF_015228065.2 Penaeus monodon | reverse complement strand
AAACACAACACCACACACACACCACAACACACACACACACACACAAAACCACAAAACCCAAAACCCCCACACACCAACAACACACCACAATATATATATATAAAAAAAAAAAAAAAAAAAAAAAAAAAAAAAAAAAAAAAAAAAAAATTTAATTTAAAAAATTTTTTTTAATTATATATATAATTTAAAATTATATATATATATATATATATTATTATATATACCAATACTCACCTATACAACAAACACACACACCACACAAACAACACAAACACACAGACACACGCACACACAAAACCACACACACCACACACACCACACACCACACAAAACCCAACACCATTTTAATTAAAATAATATATAAAATATATATTATATATATATGTATTTTGTATGTATGTAAATATATATGCACTGTTTTGCATTTTAAATTTAAAAAAGTATTTTTATACATATTTAATTCTTTTTTTTTTTTTTAAATAGTTACCGCGCGCGCGCGCGCTAACACCCCCCCAAAAAATACATGTTTTGCATCCATGAAGGGGTTGATTCCTGTGTGTGTATAGAGATCATCTTGCTTGTAAAATGAATGAAGTTCTGAAAAGGAATAAGGGGTTGCTTCAACTTATGCAATACTATGAAAATGTTAAAAAAAAACTTTCTGAACCCTTTAACTAATAACTTTTATTTTTACGGAAGTTTATCAAAACGGTAGATTATCATTTATCATCATTATCTTCATTATTTTTTGTGTATATGCACACAATAACACACACAACACACACACACACAACCACAACAACCACACACACACAACACCCCAAACACAACACAACACACAAAAACACACACCCCACGCTCATCACACGCTCACGCACACTCCACGACAGCACATACACACACACACACCCACACACCACACACACACACACACACACAAACACACACACACAACCCCAAACCCACACACACACACACACATTTTTGTTTTTTTGTGTTTTTTTTTTTTAAGACAAATTTTTTTTTTTTAAAGAAAAACCCTTCGTAAAAATTTTTCAAAAAAACTGAAATTTTTGAAAATTATAAAAAAATTGATGAAATTTGTGATAACGATGAATGATTTTATAGCCCAGCGAATGAAAAAAATAGATTGTTTATTAATTAATACTTAGTGGGTATCTCAACGTTTTATCGAGAATTGGCCTTCTGCGAAAAACCCGGGGAAGTTTTGTTTTGGATTGTAAAAACGATGTAATGACGTCAAATCAGAAGCATACGATGGGTTCATTATCCCCTCATTGTACGACATGATTTTATCATATTCAATACCCTCCCCAAAAAAAAAACACACAAACACACACACACACACACACCAACACAAAACCACACAAAACCACACACACACACCACACACACACACACACACACACCACACACAGATATAGTGTGTGTGTGTGTGTTTGTGTTGTGTGTGTATATATATATAATATTATAATATATAAATTAAATATTTTTAATACATATATAATTAATAATATATATTATATATATATATATACAATATATTATAAATATAATATATAATATAATAATATGAAAATAATATATATATTATATATATAAATATATTAATATATATATATATTATTATTATTTATATATCGACCAAAAATTAACAAAAAAACCCCTTTTCTTTTTTATATATAATTTTAAAATTTTATATATATTATATATATATAATTATAATATAATTTTTTTTTTCTTTTTTTTTTTTCATTTTCTTTTTTTTTCTCCCCTTTTTCCTTTTTTTTTCTCTCTGTTTCTTTTCTTTTTCAAGACCATCTGAGGGGGGGGTAGAGCGTCCGGGATTCCCCTCCTGAAAAAGCGAACCCCTTTAAAGGGGATCGGCTATGAGGTTTTGGGGTTTTGAATCTGTCGCGGCAGCATTTTGGGATAATAATCTCCGGTGTAGGGGGGGGTGGGATTTTTTTTTTTTTTTTGGTTGTTTTTTGGGGGGGGGGGGGGGGGTTCGTTATCTGTGTTGTATTGGGGGTGGGTTTATGTTTTTTTTTTTTTTTTTTTTTTTGTAATTTTATTTTTTTATATTACATTATCGCGTCGTCATTCCCATTTACCACCACCCCCGTCATCACTATCACTACCTTTGTATATTATCACCATACTATCATCATCTCTCGTGTCATGACATCGCATCGCCCTCACATCCCCATCACCTCATCTTTACCATCATATACACCGTCACCTCATCATCACCATCCTTATTATTATTTCTCGTTTTTTTAGGTTTTTTGTCGTTTGATTATTCAAATGTTCATTTTGTTTTTTTTATCAAATGCTGTTGGTTTTGTATTTTCGAAGAATTGAAACCCTTTCTTTGAGATCGCCCTTTGTGAATGAAATTTATTGTATTTTTGTTGTTGTTGTTGGTTTGTTTTTGTGTCGCGGGAGAGGAAAAGAAGAGGTGGGCGTGAGGAGGGGAGGGGGGATGGGGGAGGGGGGGGGGGGGGAGGGCGTAAAAAAGAGAAAAGGAAGAGGAGGGGGAAGGGGGGGGAGGGGGTATGGGGTGAGAGAGAGAGGGGGGAGAGGGAGAAGGTAAGGGCGAAGGGTAAAAAAGAGGAGAGCAAAGGCGAGGAAGAGGGAGAGGGAGAGGGAGAGAGAGAAAAAAATAAAGGGAAAAAACGAAAAGATTAGAGAGAAAAAAGAAAGCAAGGAGAAAAAAACAAAAGAAAGAGAAAGAAAGACATAGAAAAAAAGCAGCAAAACCACGAGAAAGCAGAGAGAGAAAAAACGCGAAAAAAAGAAAAAAAAGAACACATTGAAAAAGGCATTAGTACTTCCACTACTTAAAACCCAACCCCCTAAGATACAAGCACCATACACACCATTTTGAACCGCCCCCCCCCATCCCAAATACCTCTCGCTCTAAGAAATAAAAAGAAATAGATAAACAAATAGAAAAAACGAGAAATTGAAGGAGGAAAATTAATACTCTGGGGACACTTTCAACACCGTTCAGGTTTTTTCTGTGTTTTAGAAGGGGTTTAAAAACGTTGACTTAGACAAACAAACAAGACTGGTTCCCAAATGTTTTAAGGGCAGAGGTTAAAACAACGTATCGTCGGTTGTGTTTGTAGCGGAGATCCCTTGGGGTTTGTTGTTTTTTTTTCATTTTTAATTTTTTGGATGGGTTTATCATTTTTTTTGTCTTTGCTTTTCGGTTTTGGGATTAGTATTGCTAATATTTTTTCTGTTCCCGAAATGTTTTTTTTTTTACTGTTGTTTTTGTTGCCATCATCATCATCGTCAGTTATCACATAACATCATCACATCATCATCATATCACATCATCAAACATCATATCATCACATCACCATCACTCATCATCATCATCATCACATCATCTCATCACCCGTTTTATTTTATTATTGTTATTATTATTATTATTTTTTTTTTATTATTATTGTAAATTTCTAGGGTTTTTTTATTAATTTTCCCGAACCAGTCAATTATTTATTTATTTATCTTTTTAAATTTCCGTAATTAAAATTTATTATCTGTGTCCTCAGAATTAGAAGGGAAATAGTAAATATAAGCTGGTAAAAGAAATAAAAAAAAATAGCTGGATTGAGAGAGGGGGAGGGGAGAGGGAGAGGGAGAAGGGGAAAAAAGAAAGGGGAAAGGGAAAGGGGGGGAGAGGGAGAGGGAGAGGGGGGGGAGAGGGAGGGGAGGGGGAGAGGGGGAGGGGGAGAAAAGAGAGAGAGAGAGAGAGAGAGGGATGAGAGAGAGAGAGAGGAAAGAGAGAGAGAGGAGAGAGAGAGAGGGGAAATGGGGGGGAGAGAGAGAGAAGGATAGGCCGTGGGAACAAACGAACACACAAACATCACACTCCCTCCCCCCTCTAAGCCCCCCCCTCCCTTCCCTCTAACCCCCCTCTCCCCCCTCAAAAAAAAAAAGCAAGTCCGGGAAAACCCAAGGAGATGTACAGCCAAGAGAAGCCCTGTCCATCACACCACACCCAAATTTTTTCCCTTCCTTCTCCCGCGCGCCGGTCTTGGGGGGGGAGAATATTTGCTTTTGGGGGGGGCGGGGGGTGAGGGGGGAGGGGGGGAGGGGGGGGGGGGAGGGCGGGGGGGGGGGGAATGTTTAGGTGTTTTGTTTGGTTACGTTTGTGGCGTCGTGTGTTTGAGTTTATGTGCCGTGTTTGTTTGTAATTATATATATGCACACACACACACACACACAACACCACAACACCACAACACCACCCCCAACCCCACAAAACACACACACACAACATACACACACACACACACACCAAAACATAATACACAAAAATTATATATATGTAATATTATATTGTGGGTATATTACACTGTTAAAGCATATATATATAAAATTATATATATATATAATATATATATTAATATTATTATTATAATATATATATTATATTTTTAATATACAATATTTGTATATATAAAAATATATATATTATTATATATATATATATATATAATATATTCCACAAAGAGAGAGAGAGGAAGGGAGGGAGGAGAAAACAACAACAAAAAACAATCAAACACATAAATAGGAGAAAGAACAGTTGCCAAAGAACACTAGAATAATACCCCCCCACCCCCACACTCCCTTTGCTGTGGTCTTCCAACAATATTTCTCCAACAGACAAGAGAATCACATGGTATAATAACAGGAGGAAGAGGCGGGGAAAAAAACCTTTAAGCTGCTTCGTAAATCTCTGTGAAATGTTTTTACTCGCGAGAGATAGGCTCAATTTTCCGTTTTTTTTTTCTTCTGCCTCTTCTTTTTTCTTCTTCGTCTTCTTCCTCTTCATCTTCTTCTGCCTCTCCTTCTTTTTTCTTCGTCTTATTCCTCTTCTTCATCTTCATCATCATCATCTTCTTCTCCTTCATCTTCTTCTTTTTTTTCCTACTCCTCCTCCATCTTCTTCTTCTTCTTCTTCTTCTTCTTGTTATTCTTCCTCATCTTGTTGTTCTTCTTCCTCTCCTTCTCCTCCTGCTTCTTCTTCTTCTTCTTCTCCTCCTTTTTCTTCTCCTTCTTCTTCTCCTTATTCTTCTTCCTCTCCTTCTTCCCCTTTTCCTCTCCTTCTTCTCTTTATTCTTCTTTCTTTCCTCCTTTTCCTTCTTCTCCTCCTCCTTCCTCTTATTTTTGTCCTTCTTCTCATTCTCATTCTTGTTGTTGTTGTTGTTGTTGTTGTTCTTTCCTCCTCCTCCTCCTCCTCTCCTCCTCCTCCTCCTCTGCTTCTCCTTCTTCTTCTCCTTCTCCTTCTCCTTCTCCTTCTCCTCCTTCTTCTTCTTCTTCTTCTTCTCCTCCTTCTCCTCCTTCTCCTCCTCCTCCTCCTCCTCCTCCTCCTCCTCCTCCTCCTCCTCCTCCTCCTCCTCCTCCTCCTCCTCCTCCTCCTTCTTCTTTTCCTTCAGTTTTATGAGAAGCGAAATTTATGAACCTCTAATTCAATTTGTCAGATCGGTGACATTTTATGTCGTGTAAAAGTAATAAAATTTGTTTTCTTGTTTTTTTTTTTTCATCTTGATTCGACCTTGCAGCCCTGTTCGTTTGGTAAAAGTCAGTATTTCATTGCAGTTGTAGAATTTAATTAGATATTTACATATTGGGTTGTTGGTGGGGTTGGGGGGGGGGTTTCTGTCTGTCTGTCCCTGTCTCTCTCTCCTCCTCCTCCTTCCCTCTTCCCTCTCCTTCTCCCACTCTCTTTTCCTTCTCTCTCTTCCTTCTCTCTTCTCTCTTCTCTCTCCTCCTCTCTCTGTCTCTCTTCTCCTCTCCTCTCCTCTCTCTCTCTCTCCAAATCTCATTCACTCCTCCAACTCAGTGTGTGCGTGCGGATGAATTTCCCATCATAAAGGTCACAATCAGAAGACAAACTGTGTCCTACTGTTCGTAATACCCAGTTCCGATTTACTACATAGGCACGTACGAGGGACAGAAGAATTACTAAAGGAAAAACAGAAAGCAGGCGGATAAATCGTAGAAGTCAACCGGACGGGGGGAGCCAAACAGATGGCACGAAACAACAGATAAACATCATTAAAAACGTAAAGGAAGTAAAAAATTAAAAAAAACAAAACATTGTTGCGAGTTCTCCTTTCTCTTAAACAGAGTAAAATTTCAGCGGCGATGGGGGCAAAAAGGGTAGGGGAAAGGGTCCAAGCTAAGGGGCACGTGGAAGGTGTGTTGTGTGAGAGAGAGGGGTTTGGTCATCGGGTAAAAACCCTGGCCACCCTCGAAATCCCTCCCTTCTAGAATGCTGGGGGGCGGAGAAGAGGACTGAAAGATGTATTTGTTGGTTGCAGTGTGCTTGTTTGTCTCTCCTCTCGCCCTTTCTCCCTTCGAGGCACATTTTAATTCCAAAAAGTCGTGTTGTTGAATCTCGTGTCTGGGTTTTCTGACGTGGGGGTCCGTATTGTGCGTGTTTTTTCTTTTGCTTTTGTGTATGTTATCAAGGGCCCACATATCACTGTCTAGAGACCGGAGTACCATAACTGATAAGAAAGGGCTACTCCAGCGCTTTACGCATCTTGGAGAAGTTAGTTCCGCTCCCCTTTCTTAGGCTGACTAGTTATTTATGAAAAAAACGCTCGTTGTGGTCTCTAATTCCCTCTGCTAAATATATATACGCTGCATAATTAGGGCGATTTTTTTTTTTCTTTCTCTCTCTCCACCGAGGGTATTTTTAAAACGACAATGAAGGTATAATTATCGTGGTCGCAAAGTGCAAAAGTAGCGGAGTTAAGTACGAGGTCAGCCGCGCGTTGTAATCAGGTTCGCGGAGGAATACATCCCCCGAAGAGGGGTTCTGTGTGCGTTCGATGATGACTGAATTCCGTGCAGGAAATTGTGGGCGGACCCTTTAAAACATGGGGGAGTACCCCTTTTTTATCTTAAACATCGGGTAAAAAAGGAGAATGGGTTAAAACCAAGGAATGGAAAAACAGAGGAAAAAGGCAAAAGAAGAAAGCACGGAATATGGAACTGCAAAGTGGATAGTGGCAAGCTTGACTAGTCAGGCAAGAAGAGTGAATGGTCATGTACAAGCTATCGGGAAAACACCATACGACCTAAAATGTATATTTTGACATTCGAAGATACAGAATTATTCACTGATTGAAGATACAGCTGAATAACTGCATATAGAAGGACCTATTTCGACACAAGTTAGATATAGGAAGGTCGGTTTGGGATAAACAACATTTAATCGAATAAACAAGAGAATGACTTTCTAGGGAACTGATCGATTGAATAAACAAGGGTCCAGTTGTATACATTGTGAGGTGGGAGTATGAAAGTTGTCTGGTGGAGGTGCGTGGCCATATTATTGTACAAGGAATATATGGAACTGGGAAGTCCCCGAAAATGATTGCGATAGGCTAGAATTTAAATCTAGGCTGCCCCCCCCCTGCCCCCAACGGGCCAATCCCTCGCTCGTTGTTGTCGTGGGGGCTTAGGAGATGGAGACAGGGCCCCAGTGTAGGGGATCACCCTGCCTTGGACCTCAGCTTTCGCCTCAACAAATTTTGCATGGGCTTTCTTCCCCTTTCCTTTTCCTCCTCTTTTTCTTTTCCACGTATCCTAACGTTTAAGCCATTTTTAACCTTTTTCCTACAATACATCACCATAGTGCTATATGGCCTTTGATCACTAGGACATTTATCTGTTTTAACCATTAACCTTTTAATCTGGGCTAATCTTAACAAAACCTAAGTTAAAATAACTTATTCTAGCTTATTTAAACCTTCCCCAACTTAACCCAGCCAAATAATTGCATAAAATTCAATATAAGATAAGTAAAATATATGAAATAACAAAAATAAGCTAATCAAACTTCAACTTCCATAACCTATACTAACTTAACCTTAACTTACCCCAACCAAACAGCATAAAATTAATAAAACAAAAAAAATAAACCCAACTAAGTTAACCAGATATATAACCCCATTGTCCCTAACTCAACATAGGGAATCCCTGAAACCCCAAGCCCTCGTATTTTCCCTGAAAGCAACATCCTTCAGGGTTGTCTTGAAGATGACGCCGAGAGGTCTGGCTTCTCGAGACCCGTTTATTTTCTCCAGGATTCTCTGTCCACTTGACTTGAGGACTCTGAGGCCGTGGTCATCCCCCCTTTCCCCTTTAACCGTTGGGGTGGAACGGCAGTTGTTTATGGTGATGAATCTTGCTTCCTTTTTTTTTCTGTAGTAATTCTGTGCTGTCGGATTTTTTTTTCATGTTTGTTTTAGTTGCTTTTCGTTTGGGTGGTTGAAGGGTTTTAATGCTGAAGTATGGGTGATGAATAAACAGTGTTTTTTTTTTTAAATTTATTTCCCGAGTGGATGAGATTTTTTTTTTTTTTTTGGGGGGGGGAGGGTGTGTCGTAAGTCTGTACCGTCGGATTTATTTGTTTGTTTTTGTTATTGATCTTTGTTTTAGGTTCGTATGGTGGTTGAGAAGTCTAACAGCTGAAGTAAGGCTGATTAACGGACGGAATTCCTAGTGTCTATTGATTTTTTTTTTATATTTTTTGCTTTATTCGTTTGCTTTTTTTTCTTTTCTTCACATTTTGGATGATATCTGAAAGCATTTATAACTGAAGTAACAGTATTTTGATGAATAGAGTTCGTTATGATGACGAATACAGAGAAAAGGGAATGAAAGGAATGAATGCCTCTTATTGCCTCATATCTTTCTCTATAATTATACAACAGTAATGAATTATGAAGTATTTTTTATAATTTTTACATCACTAATGAATCTGAAGAATCGTTCTCAATAGTATACAGCACTCATAATACTCGGCTAGTCTTCTTTGAATAGCAAAGTTTTCAAAAAGAGAGAGGAGAGGAAAGGAGAGAGAGGTAGAGGAAAGGGGGAGAGGAGAGGAGAGGAGAGGGGAGGAGAGGAGAGGAGAGACGAGAGGACAGGAGAGAGAGGAAGGAAAGGAGAGGAGAGGGAGAGGAAAAGGAAAAGGAGAGGAGAGAGAGAGGAAAGGAGAGAGAGGAGAGGAAA
>NW_023658433.1:0-5000 GCF_015228065.2 Penaeus monodon | reverse complement strand
AAGACAGAAACACAACAACAGACCCCAAGCAGACAACAACACAAGCAGACGACAACACAACAACAGACAGACACAACAAAAAGAAACACAACAGACAACACCAAAACAACAGAAAACAATCAGACAGACACAAAAAACAGCAACCCAAAAGACAGACAGCCCAAAAGCAGACAGACAAAACAACAGACAACAACAAGCAGACGACAAAAAAAAAAAAACAAAACGCAACAAAACAACAGACAGACACCAACAGACGACCACAACAACGACCAAGCAGAAAAAAAAAAAAAAAAGTAAAAAAAAACCCCCACCCCCAAAAAAAACCGAAAAAAAAACCCCAACAGACAGACAGAACAACAGCCCGCCCCGACCCAACCCCAACAGAAGACACAAGCAGACAGACAAAAAACCAGCCCCAAACAGAACAAACAGACAAAAACAGACACAAGCAGACGACAGACCACAGCAGCCCAACCGCCCAGACGACACAAGCGACAGACAGCCCAAAAGCAACGACTACAAACAGCAGAAACAAAACAGAAACGACACAAAGCAGACAGACGTCCAAAAACCGCAGACGACAGACCAACAAACGACGAAAACAACGCAGACAAAAGCAACAGACGACAAAGCAGACAACGAAAAAAAAGCAGCAGAAGAAACAAACGACAGACAGACACAAGGAAACCAGCCAGACACAAAGCAGACAGAAGAAAAAAACGACAGACAGACACAACAGACAGACAGACACAAAAGAGAAAACCCCAGACAACAAGCGACGACAGACAAAAAGCAGAAGAAGAAAAGCAAAAACAGACAACAAAAACAACAAGCAGACAAAAAAAACAACGAAGACACAAGAAAACAGAAGACCAAGCAACGACAGACCAAGCAGCCGACAGCCCCACAAGCCCCAGACAGACGAAACAGCAAAAGAAAAAAACAACAGCAGACACAACCCCAAAGACAGCCCAAAGGACAAAGTCAACAACGAAAACCCCAAGCAGGAGCCAGAGCAAAACCAGACGACACAAGAAACAGAAGAAAAAAGAAACCAGACAGCCCCAAGCAGACAGAAAACAAGCAACAGAAGACACAACGCAGACGACACAAGAAAGCCAAAAGCACAGCAGCCAGAAAACAAGCCCAACGACAAAGAAAACAGACAGACAAACGCAGAAGAAAAAAGCAGAAGACGACCACAGACAACGACACAAGAAAGGGCAGAAAAAACAAGAACAGCAGAACACAAAGCGACAACAGACAAAGCAGACAACAGACCAAGCACCAGACAACCAAGAACAGAAACACAACAACAATAATACAAAAAAAGCAACAGGAGCCAACAGAAAAAGAAAAAAAAGGACAAAAAGCAGACAACAGACACAAGCCCAGATAGACAAAAGCAGACAACAAACAACAACAGAAGACACAAGCAGACAAAGACACAAGCAGAAAAAGAAAAAAGACAACAAACAGAAACAAAAAACAAGCGACAGAAAACAAACAACAACAACCAAGCAACGACAACACAAGCAACAGACAACCCGGCAGAAAACAAACCAACAGACAGACGACACAACAACAGACAGACACAACAAAAGACAACCAAAAAACAGAAAAAAGGGAACCACAAACAACAGACAACACAACAACAGACGAAACACGAAAACAGCCCAAAACAACAGAAAAAAAAGGAAAAAACCAAGCCAACAACAACAGCGACAAAACAGACAGACAACAAAAGCAACAGCAAACAAGACAGACAGACACAACAACAGACAGAACAACGACAGACAACAAAACAACAAACAGACAGAAGCAAAGAACGACAGAACAGCAACAACCCCCAAAAGCGCAGACAAAAAAAACAGACAGACAACCAAGCAACAACGACAGACGAGACAACAGACACAACAGACAAAAAAAACAAAAGCGAAAAGAAAAACAACAAGCCCCGAGACGAAACAAAAGCCCCGACAGACACAAAACAGAAACAACGACAGACAGAAACAAAGCAGACAGAAAAACCAAGCAGACACGAACAGCCCCCAAGCGACAGACAAAAACCAAACAGACAACAGACACAAGCAGACGACAGACCAAGCAACAGACAGAACAAACAGACAGACAGACACAAAAACGACAGACCAGCAACAGACAGAAACGACAGAAAACCCAAAAACAGCAGACCCACCGACAACAAAACAAAAACCCACAGAACAAAGAGACAGACAAACAACAGACAACAGAAAAAAACAAAAGCAGACAGACAAACACAACAAAAACAGACAAAAACCGCCCCAGACAAAAGGGACGACCAAACAGACAAAAAAGAAAAAAAAAGACAAACAGGCACAACAGACAGACGACAGACAAAAGCAGACAGACAGAAACAACAGACAGACAGACACAAGCAACAGACAGACCCCAAGCAAAACAGACACAAGCAACAGAAGACACGGCGACAGACAGAAGACAACACAACAGACAGCAGAAAAAAACAACAGACAGACCAAGAAACAGAAAACAAACAACGACAGACACAAGCAGACAGCACAACAGACCCCTATTCCTCCTATCCTTCCCTCCCTTCCCCTACCTCCTGCCTACCCACCTACTTTATCTGTTACCCATCTTCCTCAGCCCCTCCATTTACGCACTCACAGGCAATTTCAGAAAGAAAGGGAACAAAAGCAGAAAGGATTTTTCGTTCAGAAAACTCAAAAAGACGAAAGGGGGGGGAACTTGATCTTTTCCCAAAAAATGGATACTGGGGGAAGGAGAAAAGGGGGGGGAAGGGAAAGGGGAAGGGGAAGGGGAGGGGAGGGGGAGGAAGGGGAAGGGGAGGGGGGGGGGGGGAGGGAAAGGGGGGGGGAGGGGAGGGGGGGGAGGGGAGGGTAGGGGGAGGGGGGAGGGGAGGGGAGAGGTGGGGGAAAGGGGGGGGGGAACAGAGGAACAGGGGAGGGGAGGGGGAAAAAGGGAAGGGGGAAAAAGTGTAAAAGGGGAAGAGGGAGGGGAGGGAGGGGGGGGAAGGAAGGAAGGGAAAGGGGGGGAGGAAAGGGGGAAGGGGGGAAAGAGAAAGGGATGGGAAAGAGGGTAAAAGGGGGGGTAGAGGGGGGACGGGAGAAAGGAAGGAGAAGAAGGGAGGGGGAAAAGGGGGAGAGAGAGAGAGAGAGAGAAGAGGAGAGAGAAGAAGAGAGGAGAGAAGGGAGAGAAGAGAAAGACAGAAACGACAAAATTTAGATAAATTTTAAATGTAGACAGATGAATGGGTAAATATATTAGATGGAAAGAGATAGTTTAGATAAATAATTTGATGAAGAGGGGAGAGAGAGAAGGGAGAGAGAGGGGAAAGGAGAGAGAGAGGAGAGAGAGAGAGAGAGAAAGAGAGAAGAGGAGAGATCCATTCATCCACCAATCTATCCATCCACCCACCCACCCATTCATCCACCACCCTCCACCACCCACCCATTCATCCCCCATCCCCCATCCATTCATCCACCCTCCATCCACCCACCCATCCTCCACTCCATCCACCCCTCCCCCACCCACCCACCCACCCCCCACCCCCCCCCACCCCCCACCCAACCCATCCATCCATCCCCATCCATCCACCCATCCTCCCCCCACCCCCAACCAACCAACCAACCAACCAAACCAACAACCAAACCAACCAACCACCCAACCCACACCAACCAACCAAACCCAAAACCCCCAAACCCCAAACCCAAACCCCCCAACCCAAACCCACCAACCAAAAACAAACACCCCCCCCCCACCCATCTAAACACAAAAAAGACCCGAGACTGCGATGCAGATAAAAAAATCTGGGGCCCCAAATAGTTAGTACCAAATTATTAGGGATCAGAACTCAAAGGGGGGACCGAGAGGGACTTGGCCGGTTTTTTAACTCTTTCTGATTTAATATTAAAGGCCCCTAATGGTTTAAAAAGCCTTTCGTAGGAATCGCTATTTCTGGTTCACGTAAAACCCCTTTATACACTACTGTCTTGGGTTTTTGTCTCTCGTTCTCTATCGTTATGTATTTTGTTGTTGTTTTTTCCTCTCGGTATGTGTTTATTGGTTTTGTTTGTTGTCTGTGTCTGTTTTTTATATGTGTCTGTCTATCTGTCTGTCTGTCTGTCTGTCTGCTGTCTGTCTGTCTCTTCTCATTTTCTCGATCTTTCTCTTTCTCTCTCTGATAATGGTAAGGATGATAATGATGATGTTAAAGATGATAACGATTTTATTAATGGGATAATAGTATAATTATAAAATTTTAATAAACATAGTACAACAACAATAATGACAATGATATGTTGGTAATGATGATAATATTGGTAATAATTAGTATTGATGGCAGTACGTGCGCGAGCGCGCACAGCACACACACACACACACACACACACACACACACACACACACACACACACACACACACACACACACACACACACACACACACACACACACACACACACACACATACATTTAGATATACTACATACATTTATGAACCGCAATGCCCTCATCTGCATTGCAATATATATATTATTCAGTCTGGTGTAGGGGGAGGAGATAACGACAGGGTTATAATTTTGCCTAATCATATGCAGGCACAGACCCAGTTCATAGGTAAAATATATGTGATTACGTACCAAAAAAGGTTAAAAAAACACCAATTAATAGAATTGAATATCAGGGAAGGCAATTGAGTAATAATCTGCATATATAACGTAATTGCGTGAAGGGAAATATTTTTCGACATGAAGAGGTTAATTACTGGCTTAGTGGGAGTGAGAGCGAGAAACAGACAGACAGATCGAAATTATTGAGAAACGGGTTAAAGAGATCCACGTTTTGAATTATAAATAAAACATTTTACGTGTCTCTTGTCATCTTAAAATTTCATTTAGCTGGGGTGAAATTCTATGATGACTGATAAATCTGTATCGCATTAAAAAAAAAAAAAAAAAAAAAAAAAAAAAAAAAAAAAA
>NW_023658432.1:2500-20000 GCF_015228065.2 Penaeus monodon | reverse complement strand
GGGGAGGGAATAGTACCTGTTGAGCAATCTTTTAGAAACGTCGAAATAGACCAATATTGTTCACCTTGGACTGTATGCATTTAATGTAGGGCCTTGTTGTTCTTTACATTAATTACTCTAAATGGACCTTCAAAAATTCTAGGAGCAAAGCTTTGACTTATATTTGAGTTGCTGGTTGACTTTCTTAAATACTTAGTGCTTCCAACTTCAATGTACTTGTGATGGGCAAACTTTGTATTGAAATGGGAACAGTATTTATTTCTCTGGAGTAGTCAAATTGCTTCTTTGTTTGATCTGGAAGATTGACTTGGTTTCTAATTTTAAAAGATATTCATCATATTATCATATTATTGAAGGAACTTGATTTTCATTCAAAAGAAGGTCATAGGGTATCTTTTAATCCATTCCATATAAAAGGAAAATGTTGGGTGTTACCTAAGGGAGAATGGATGTTACTATTAATACAAGGACTTGGGTTGTTCAATAGTGATCCATCCCATATGTCGAATGTCGCATCAAACAAAGCGATCTCATTAATTGAGAGGAATGGGGAGTTGCAGCTCTGTTCTGGTGAATTACCATTACTTTGTGGGCGGTTAAGGGAGAATGTTAACACGAATACATCATGATATCATTAAACTATTCCATGGACCTTGTTATGAAAAATTTTCGTCCCGTTATCAGTAGAAAAATGCATGGGGGCTGATTATCTTAGACAGAAGTCATGGAAGCATGCTGCAACAACATTTGCTGATTTGTTGTGCCAACGGGGACTAGTTCAACAAAAACGAGTGAAGTTTATCAAATAGGACTTAAAATATAACGATTTCCATTGCGAGAAGTAGAAAACCTACAATTGTGTCACAAGAGGAACTTCTGGTAAGGGAAAAGTCTGGGAATGGTCATATTTACAATGCAAGTGGCTGGTCACTGTATTCCTTTGTTAATATTGGGCATTGCTTGGCAAGACTGAACATGTCAGCCAATTTGCTAATGGAGGTGTGGGAAAAAAGAAGCGTTTGTGATCTAAGGAATTGGCCTGTATACTACCACAGTGTGCAGCTTCTTTTCATTTCATGGAAAAGAGGAAGATTCGACCTTCCAAGAAGATTCAGGAAAACTACAAAAGTTTTACGGATGGCCTTTGAGCTTTTCTGTCCTAAATCGAGACTTGTAGCCCAAGATTAGGCCGTTAGCATCGAGGTACAATTGGACTTTACTTCGAACAGTTGGCTAGGGGGAGGTATTTCATTCCTTTCTAAGGCTTGAATTAAGGGGCCGTACAGATTATCATTACGGTGCCACCAGGCCGGAATTCTCGTTCCTCCGTGGGGGGGTCCAAGGAGGTTACGGCTGGAGCAAGCCAAGACCGGGAGGTAACAGAATGGAAATGGTCGGAACGGCGACCGTAAACATGATGGACAGCCGGATTCCTCGTCCTCCGAAGGATCCTCAACGTAGGCCGGCGCGTATTTACCAAGATCCGGTGCATGTCAGAGGGAATTTCATCTTTGGCGGGGAGGCAAAGGTGGGCCGAGGAGCTAAGATTCAAAGCAGGTTTGTGAGCGTCAGAGAAGAGCGCATATAAGCGTGTCGGCAAACATTTTCTTCCTGGGTAAATAAAATGGTGACGTCAAAAAACTCTTGCTAGAACTTCAATTGCTCGGGCGCGTCGTCCATGAGGGGCCCTAACCTTTTAAATTAATGGACGGAGGGGGAATGATCAGTGTGCAATATTCTATCTGATATTCCCAAGAATTAGCTCTCGAAGTCTGGACGAGGGCCATTGTGATACTTAGTTAGTTCCACGGTCCGTCGTATGATAGCGTTTTTCCGTGAATTGAGGGGCGCGACTTGCAAAAGCAATGGGGCTGCGTTTTATCCAATGGGCCATGTTTCTGGTGAGTACTGCTCCGAAAGGCCCGAGTTGAGGCATCATGGTGAGACAAAAGGCAAGCTGGAAAATCCGGGGAAGGCTAGAGTGCGAGCCTTAATTAATTTGCCGACTTTAAGAAGATGTAAATGTGGTTTTTTCCTCGTCTGTTTCCACTGCCAAAAATAGAATCCTTTTTAAAGGAGATGATTAAGCGTTCGCGATGGACTGTAATCATTGAATGAACGGCCGTTAAAAAACCTGAAAGGGCCTAAAAATGATTCAAATTCCTTTCTGCGTTCTTAGGTGTGGGAAAGTTCGCAATGGCTTTAACTTTGAATCATTTAGGTGCAATACTTTAGGATGGGACAAAGGTATGGCCTAAGAATCTAACTTAGATTTGAAGAAACTGACACTTGCTAGGGTGGAATAGTTAATTCCTGCAGTTGATAAAGCTATTGAAAAACCTGATTGCCAATTTTATTCTTCCGTGTTCAGAGAGGGAGGGCGAGCAAATTAAAATATCATTTAAATACACCGAATCGTTAATTTTAATCCTGATAGTACAAGTGACATTAATCTTGCTAAATGTAAGAGGGGGAATTGGCGAAGGCCAAAGGGCCCAATACTAAAAAATTCAAAGTGTCCCCATATGATCGAGCAAAGCCGTATATGGCACGCTCCAGGAGCCACAGGGACTTGCAGGAAGCCCTTTTAGCAAAGCGGTCAATAGTTGAAAAAATCTTTATTATTAGGATCCAATGTCTTTAACAAGCAATCAAAATTTTAGCGAATTGGGATGGATTCTGGCACTGTTATTTTTATTTCACATAAAAAACCTTGCGATAGTCGACCCACTGGGCGGAAAGGTATAATCCTTTCTTGAACAAGGAGGAGGGGGGAGGCCAGGGTGAATTGCTGGTTGAATAAGATTCATGCAACATTGTTTTAACCTCTCTTTTCCAAGCCCTGTCGCTTTTGAATGAGGGATTCTTATTTAACTTTTGATATGTATGAAGGCTTAGCATCAGGCTCGAGGTAATTGGAGTTGTTGAAGGCAAATTGTTGTTTTCTGATAGACGGTCCTTGGTGGGGCAGTACGCTTTGGAGTTTCTTTTAAACAAGTTAATCAAAATAATCCAATCCCTTCATGAAAATCTAAAAAACTTTGCTTCAGACATGATCAGAAAAGCTCTGCTCATCAGGGGAAGAGATTGTTGCAGTGGGCAGAAAAAAACAGGGAGAGCAAGGAAATTCAAATTCCGCAGATAGGCCAAGTCTGTGCATTCATAGGAATATTACAGGTTTTTTTACACCAGCCGTTAATAGTCAATGGACCCGGGGTCACAGATTAAAATACATTGCCACTCATTGGAACAATCTATTATCAGTAATATTATAACAAGGAAGGGTATGTTTGCCACAACCTTTTACTCGTGTATTATTAGTAATACTCAAGCAGTACCAGGAAGGAGGAGTGAGGTTGCGCAGAGAAGAGGTGGACTATCGTCATGTGTGGACCTTTCATAGATTGTCATTGCGGTGTGAAGGGTCGGTCGTCCATAGGCAAGAGAAGTCCCTAACAGCGTAAATTCTGACCATTAAAAGTAATGCTATTTTACTGTGAGGGTAGAGGAAATTCCTGGTACGGTATAAAAATCATGACCCAACAAGATGTCTTCTACGACAAAACTTGTGAGCAAAAAAATTTCAACTACCAAGAGAAAATGGTTAAGGGACTTTTGTTGCCTAAAGCTGATATCTTAATCTTCTGTTAATTTCCCACAAATGGTTGGTTTGACTCGCGTTGCAATTTCTAATGATAATTTCGAAATTCTGCCAAAGTATCAACGAGACCCCACAGAACCAAGAAAGATCCCCTGCTCTAAGAAGAAAATATTGCAGGTTGCCATTTAATATAGATTGGAAGCAATGGCGGGCTGAGTGATATCATTAGGATGCAACTAATTGAGACAATGTGATGTGTTACCGGTAGTGTTTGCCGTGTCTGAGGTGTTTGGCTTTTTCCCTAAAAAAATTGGGCGGTTTGCTGGGCGGGTTTGCCGGAGCAAATCTGTTTACGTTTGACTTCACCTGGTCTTGGGGAACCGCGAGCAGTTGAGGGGCCCATGGATGTGAGCGTGCCATTGATAAAGGGCAGTATGGAGTCGAATAACAATTGAGGTCGGGCACCGTTACCTTTTGCACAACAGTTGAAACACTGATCCTCGGTGCCCAGTTTTGTTGACCACCAAGGTTGTTTATGTCTGGGAACATAGGTTGAGTAGATGAACGGGGGCAAAAATGAGTTTATGTCCCGTATTATATTTTTGTGAGGGGTGTTGTGTTATTGGACTGTTGTTTGGTTCTTCGTGTCATTGTTGTGGAAACCGCGGGTTTAGGGTTGCGTTTGTGGTTTTGTCGTTTGGGTTGTTTTGTTTTTGTTTTGGTTGTCCGGCCTTAGTAGTTTGTGGTAATTGCCTTGCATTGGGACCGATTTTTAAACAGGGGTGGCATTTTTCCCTTTCCCTCTCTGATTTGACCTTGGGCAAAAAATTTCCCGCCGGGAACTAAAGTAAATCCGGTATCCTCACAAGGTTCCCAAACGGTTGCTCTTGCTACAGAAGTAGGTACCAAAGCAAGCTAGGATAGATTTCACCATATACATCAAGGAGGAGACGTGATGTTCGTGAACAAGGATGTTAATGTGCGGAGTCACGAGTGTTGACTCCATTGGTTTTGCAAACTTGACCCCGAAGCTGATTGATAAAATATCGAATGTCTTCTGACAAAGAAGGCAGCTTTAAATGAAATAAGTCTCGCAAACTGAATATGATGACTTACATCAAGGGATGTTGAACGAAGATCTAAAAATATCTTGAAATAACTCCAACTGCGCAAATCGCGATGGCCAATGTTCTTGAAGCATTTAATTGCGTTTGGTACTTTTGCCTGAGTCAACTCTAAACTGTTTCAGCCGCGTATTACGCATTTATTGCCGAAGAAGGTCATCTCTAGACATTCCACCTTGAATAATCTAGATTCAACATTTTCCAAGAATCTTCAACCGACATGGACGAGCCATCAAATTTCTGTAGAGTATGAAATGTCTGATGGGGTTGAAACATCATTGATTTGAGAAAGGGGGTTTGGGAAGGGGTCAGTTCTGAGGGGGTCAGAGTGGAATTAGAACATGATAATCGGACGGGGCGGGAGGAGAATGCGAGTAATAAAATTATCCAACCCGAAGAAAAATTTTCACTAGTTCTCTGAGATTCCTGAATATTTTACCACTTCGTAATTCACTCATGAATAGTGGCCTCACAAGCTACGAGGATCCTCGAGGCGAGTCTCCAGGTAGGCCACGGGCATCTCTAGTTCCTCGCGACAAGGTCATCGTCGAGTTGCCCAAAGCCATGATTCTCCTGGGTCGTCCCAAAGGCTACCTCCATCCAGGAGACAAGAGGACAACCTGATGGGCAGGGTTCGTCCACAGGAAACGAGCTAGGTGCCCATATAGCTTGAGTTTGGCCGATCTTAACTAATATAATATATAATATATAGTATATATATATAATATATACTATATGTGTTGTGTGTGTGTGTGCTGTTGTGGTTTGTGTGTGTGTGTGTATGTATATTTAATTGTTTATGTATATATACCACTAGTTAAATTATATATGTGTGGGTTATGTGCGTTTGTGTGTGCTGTGCGTGTGTGTAGTGTGTGTGGTGTGTTGGGTGTGTGGTGTGTTGTTTGGTGGTCTTTTGGTGTGATTTGTCTGTTGCTATTTGTTTGTATTATTATCATAATGTTAAATATAATAATAATATATATGGAATAATAATATTTATATATTATATATATATATATATAATATGAACAATTATACATTGTTTATAGTATATATATATATATATATATATATATATTATATATATATTATTATATATATATGAACATATATATTATATAATCGACCACATTCTGTTAGCACGCGATGGAGGATCCTCCAGAACTGCCAGCGGTTACCGGAGTGCGAGTTCTGTTTGCACCGACTATAGGCCCTCTTGTGCTACCCTGCGGGTCACTTCAAACTCCCGTCCCTCCAGTGGCCACTCTAAGGTATTTTGTTTGGACAAACTAAGGGAGGTGGAGTGTGCCCTGGTGGTTCACCCGGCAGTCTCTGACCGATCAAACAGAAACCCAGCAACCTCACGACCCAGTTGCTTCTGTTGGGAGTTTCAAGCGCGTAACACTCGAAGCAGCTCAGGGAGACCATTGCGCGTACGCCCACAGCGACCAGGCAGAATTACCATTTCCCGGAGACATTAGATGGCCACTGAAGCGTGCGCAGGCTCGGCCGCAGTCACCTCCGCTGCTGTGTCTACATTGTGAAGTCAAAGGGATGAGCTGCGGTACGTCTCCTCACAATGTCTCCTCGAGGGAATGAGATGGAATAAACCTCCTTGTGTGCTCCGCCGGCCGAACGCCATAAGTCTCGGGCTCTTGAGTGGCTTGTCGGAGGTATCTCAACTCTGGTGAGAGATCCGAGTGGACAAGGATAAGCCTCCAGGGCCTATTTTAGGATTATTTTCTGGTGCTTTGAAGAAGGGTCGAAAGGCCATTTCTGGGTAATATTTTGGACCTTCCGGCCCTGGTGCTAACAAGCCCTGAGATAACCCTAAGCTCTCCTCACAGATGAGCAGTCCGATCAGCGATGGGACCGGAATCCCATTCTTTTTTCAGGATTTTTTTTTTTTTTCATTTGTTGAGGGTTTTTCGTTTGGGAAACGTTTGGCTGGAGGTATTTTGAAACCCCAGGGTTTTACCAGGTTTAGGACCCCCCTCCAACAGTTAGCTTGGATGCAAGCGATTGTCGCCAGTGCCTGTGCCGCCGTCCCGCATCAGCGAGGAAACCTCCTACCCTAACATTGGTTAGGCTGGCTGATTTTTCCAAGCTGAGAGTGGAAGTTGCAGGCATATGTGATATCTGCTGCAACTGCTAAAGGCTGGGGACTGTGAACCTATGGCTCGGGGCCTGCATACAGTCCTGACTGCCATTTGGCCAGTCTGCGCTACCATCCCTTGAACCTGCTGAGGGCGTGGTCATCCCTTCTCTGCGAAGGGGAAAGGGATCGTTGGGACTGTAGCAACTACCGTGCATTCAACCCCGGGCAATAAAAAACCCAGGGCAAGGTTCTCGGCCCCCACATTTTCTTTTTTTCTGAATCACCGCAAAACCCCACCTACTTTGAAGGGGCAAACCCAAGAAAGAAACCGGAGGGCAAGTTTCTGGGGGGGATTTTTACCCGCAAGTTTTCCCCACCAAAATGGACCCGTTTTATTACTAGCGCCCTTTCGAAGTTTAATTTTTGTTTTGGGAAACGCCGTTCCTTTTCGTTCGGTCGGGGGTGCTCGCGCCTACATTCGGACCTCAAAGAAAAGGGGCGTTTCCTACTCGGTGCATTCGGGGGAATTCGCTATGGGATAGATCCTGAGGCTAGGGGAATTCCGACACAAATATTGGGCCTTGATAGGCAAAGCCTCTATTACTGTTACTGAAAGGCTGTAAAAACTGTGAGGGTATGTAAACTTCTTCCCTGTTAATTCAGGGGTGAGGCAAGGGCTGGTTCCTTGCACCCAATTACTTTCAACACTTTATGGACTGGATAAATGGGAAAGGCTTACTAGCCAAAGTTCAAGTCGGAGCAACACTAGGCAAATATTAGTAGACACTGCGCACGAATTGTGCGATCCTATTCTGGAAGTCATTGGATTCACTGTGGGCGGCTCTTGAGCATTTAGCAATTTTGAAGGCTAACTCCAGGCCTTAGAGGTCTTCCTGGGACCAAGACCCAAGAAGATTCAGGACTCTGGGGGGCCTGTTTAGGGGAACCCGTTCAGCGATTCCCCCATGCGCTTTTTGCCAAACGTTGAAGTTTACAGAAAAACCTTGGTAGTTGTAATCCATATCTCTGGTTGTCAGACCAAGAAGGTCAGTAGACGGATTGCGTTGGCAACAGGAGCCATGAATAATAATAATAATAATGATAATATTAATGATAATATTTAATAAATCATTCAAATGTTATTTCAAACTCTCTTTTATTCTTCACTTTTATCATCATTATTGTCATTGCATGAATACCATTCTGGTAATCTTATTATTACCTAGGCAAAGTTTCGGCGTTTAAGGAAGTGTTCATCCACATAATCGCATCCTCTCTGTGTTTACTGGACGAAACGCAACCGGCTTTCCACTGGGGGGGGGGTAGAGGACGAAATACTGATTCACTTCTCTTAGCTATTGCTGTTAGTTGAAACCCAAAAGTTTAAGAGTTTTCAATCCCTCAGGGAGAAACGTTTTAGCAAAGGTCGGACCTGCTCCGATGCCAAAGTATTGGATGATACGCGGCTACCCCTTCTCCTCCTCAAGGAGGAGGGGTGACTCATGACCAATCTATGACGAATTCGACCGCTGAAAAAAACAACAACCCCCACAAATGACAAAACGAGAAGACCACTTTTCAAAATCCAACAAGAGCGAGGTTCGCTGAAAAAAGTGAGTGAAATCAAATCGCTTTTGAAACATTGAAACCCTTTATCATCCAAAAAGGTCCTTGATGGTCAAGTGGACGGCGATTTTGATTTTGTCATAAAAATGCGAGATGGAAGCCTCCCTTTTAAGACATAAATCTAACTCCCAGATTAAGGATTTACTTTAAGCTGACGGCAATTTTCATGATCTTCGAGTTAAAAACACCGCGCCCAAAAACCTTGTAAGGAGTTAATTCTTCACCAGGGATTTGAGCGACGATTGCGAAGAAAGTGAAATTCTTGAGAGGCATGAAGGACCAAGACGTAGTGATATGAGGAACCAAGAATTCGGGGACCAAACCCATGTAAGATGTATGATAAAGACTCAAATAAAATTCGTTTCCTTAAAGTCGTAAGCCCCATGGCCACCATCACTTGTACTAGCCAAATCTCCAAATGTGCTTAATTGTGAGTTCCCATCGCACCGCAAACCTGAAGAGGACGTAATAGCATATATTGAAGAGGCATTTTGAAGTTAGTTATACTGAAAAAGCTAAGAGGAAAGTGGAAAGTTTGACACACAAAACCCGTACTTGCCTATGGCGGAAGCAGTTAAAACTAACATCAAACCCCTAGTTGCTAGTAATGTCAGTCAACAGCTACAGGCAGGAAAAAAGCCGAACGAAACAACCGTGTTAGAATTGAATATTAAAGTTATTCATTGGACTAAATTGGGTTCGATCAATTGGCGCAATTCAACCCAGCATAAAAATCCTAAGGAAGGCTGATACCGAATCACAGTCCGTGAGGCACCTTTCCCGTCCGGGATACTTCCTGTGAGACTTCGCCTGGCTCGCGATTCGGCTCTCGTGCGTGAAGAAAAGAGATCGCAATCTGTCAGTTCAAGGAGGTTGCAGGACATGGAGGGTTCTGTTCTCCAAAAACCAATCCCGAGAGAGGTCCCCGGGGAAGCGAGGGGAGAGGAAGGCGCGTCTCCCTCCCAAAAAAAGGAAAAAAAACTGGTGACAAGGCACTTCCAAAACCCCATAAAACGTAATCTTCGCGTCGGACCCATTTATACAATGGAAAAATACTGTCGGAGTCTTAGATCTTAAAGTAAACTTGTTCGAAAGTCTTAGATCTAAGTAAATGACCTTAAATTATTTAAGCCTCGTCCTATGCTGCCCGATATTATAGTTTCCAAGAAACGCACTTAACAAACCCTCCGTCTCGACTAAGTCGGTTTTTTGCTGAAGGAACTACCATCTATGTCGGAAGGATCGTGAGGATAGGGTGAGGCGGAGTCGCCACACCCAAGGCCTCCCTTTACAGAAGAAGTTGGGGGGGGGGACCCCAAAAATTGGGGATCTATTAAAAACCTTTGGATTTGTCGCATGCAAAGTAAAAAATACGTAATCGGCTATTTTAATGTTTCCACTTTATTGTCCAACCTGATTGCAGTTGATAGCCTTATGATTGAAGCTCTTTGCTTCTTCAGGAACGTACTGCCACAAAAAAAGTTTAAATTTTAGCCTGATTTTAATGCTCATTCATACGTTATGGCCTCGGGGGATGGTAGAGGTGAGGCAAAGTAGTTAAGTTGCTTAATGAAGTCTGATTTAATCCTTGCTGAAAGTCCACGGCGCGGGACGATAATACCGGTAATTTGAGTATTGGACTTATCACTGGTCTCTTTCATCAAAGCAGGCCAAGACCCGCCACACCCATTGACGGACCTCGGTTGGGAAAAGCGATATCTTTCCTATTTTTGGATTTAAATATTTCATGCAAAACACATGAAACGCCTTCAGCGCCTAAATTAACGTAAAAAGAAGCAGACTGGTCGCCTTCACAAGGAGGCGTCTCTCCACATACTCAAAAACCCGTTTCTTTCGAAGATAGTTTCCACTACATTCTTGACTAGTAATCTTGATGAAACCTGCCAGCTTCAAAATCCCTCGCCGCCGGGATGGTTAACCCTGGACATCCTGCACACAAGAGGGTCAATAAAACCAAAAGTAACAACATATGTCACACCAAGAATTTGTCCCATTCAAGAAAATGGACCAAACCAACCTTTAAACCTCTCTCCTCCCGCCCTCTCTTCTCTTTTCTCTCTCTCTCTCTCTTCTCTCTCTCTCTCTTCTCTCCCTCCCACACACACACCACATACATAATATCATAATGTATATATTATATATATATATATATATATATATATATATGCATTATAATATATATATATATATATATATATATATATATATATATTATAATGCATATATGTATATTTATATATGCATTTATTTAAATAGAAACACAACCCACCACCCCACCAACTACGCACACTCACGCACGCACCCACTGCACCACGCCAATCACACACATACACACACCACACACACACACACACACATATATTATATATGCACTATATTTAATGATATATAATAAAATATTATATATAACATATACTTATATACATGCATGTATTTATTGGAAATATATAAAAAACAAATATGCATATTATATATAATATATATATATATATATATAAACAAAATATATAATATATATATATAATGATATATATATGGTATGGTGCATATATATAAATATATAATAATCTATATTCATTATATAATATATATATATATATATATATAAATAAAAATTATTTACTAGTATATATATAATATAATGGATGAAAAAAAGTATATTATGTGGTATATTAATAATAATATATAATATATATATTATTTATAAATATATATATACTCTCATATATATATATATATATGATGGTATGACATGAGCATACAACCGAGAGGGCCGAAAATCCATGATCATTGAAATCAAAATTTAAAACAAGAATAATTGATTATATTAAATTTTTCTTTTGTCCAAAACAACATGAATCAGAGATTGAAAATAAAACCCATAATTACTACCTTCTTTACTTATATATATATTACTAATATATATTATATTAATATATATATATATATATATGTAAATGTGTTATATAATTGAAAATTTTCCACATTTCCATTAAAAAATCAAATTAAAGACTTACCTTGTTTCAGAGGAAGTAGGAATTACTGAAACATTGCTACAAACATAAGGGCAATATATAATATTATATATAATATTATAGTATTACTAGTATTATATATTATATTTATAGATGCCTATTAAAAAAAAAGTTTACTTATTATATATTATGGTCATGTAATAGTAATGGATTTATCGACAGAGAACATTCCACAATTATTTACAGGGACTGTGGTTAAAAAAGGACCATTTTTGAATACTTTTTTGTAAAAAGTTATTATTCCCTTCATTTGTATAGGGTCACCAGGTTCAATTCGTTTATTCTCCCTTTCTAAGTTTCTTTATTTTGTTTTATTATTACCTGCATTATCTGTCACAAACACAAATATACAAAAAAAAAAAAACAAAACACGTGTCCAAAGTTGTCTTCTATTACTATCTGTGTGTGTGTGTAAGATTATATATGTAATATATATAATATATATATATATATATATTATAAATATATAATAAATATATGTAAGTATATATATATATAAAATATATTATTATGTATATATATACTATATGTATAGTTTAGTAGATATATATTTTATATACAAAATAATGAAAAATATATATATATATAATATATATATATATAGGTATATATAATTATATATTTTGTATAGATAGATTAAAATATATATATACACATTATATGACCTATGATTATTGAATATATGAATATGGTGTGTGTGTGCTTATAATGTATATCATTATATGTATATAGATGATTAATTCATTTATATAAATGTATATTTTATACATATATGCATAATAAATATATATACATATATTACAATAACATATTACATATTAAGGCACACAACACACAAACACATATAATGTACAAAAAATATATATATACATATATATCTATATGCATATATACAGTATATAACATATTTACATATTAAATATATATATATATGTATATATTACATACATATATATATTTACATATGTAAATATATATTTACATAAGTCAAAATATGTAAATATCCAGATAATGAATGAAACTGTAAGTTCTCATTTCAATAAATCAGTTTGTGTATTTGACCAACCCGACTTTCTCAAACATATGAACCCTCACGCTCCCGTAAGGAGCGAGGGGCTTCGCCCACACCCTTCAGTCAAGTCGATTGGGAAAGACAAGGCCTGCCCTTGCGCCTGCCTTCATTCCTCTTGACGAGATGATCTTACCGAGAGCGGACTGAAAACAGGCGCCCAGAGGGTAAAGAGTTTACAAACCTTCGTCGGCGGACCACTGCACATTTATGTTCATAGGCTGAAGTATGAATTGAAAACATTCTTTCAATAACTCTCCTGAAAAGCGTACGAAAATAAGATTAGTATCTTTAACACTAAGGTACAACGATTAGCAACCACCCGAAATTGATAATAAAAATGCTTTCATTGTGCTGAAAAACTAAGGAACCTGGACCCACCATGGGAGAATGCGGCGTTATGGCCAAATTAGCGGATTAGCACTTGTTAAGCCAAACAGCGACAAATCTAATGCCAATTGAAAACCAAAAATAACGTATTTGTATCCTTGTAGAGCCATTCTGTTCATTTTTGGGTATTTTTTCATATTGTCATTTATGGTTGCCATATTGTCATTGTCATTCTAGTTGCCATGTAATTATGGTTATCATTAATCACACACTAATGGTGCCATTTCGTTATTTCCTGTTGTCATTGCATCTTTGTTGCCAAATATTCATAATTATGGTTATGCCATTATTGCCATTTTCTGTTGCAAACATTGTCATTCATTCATTGTAATTCTGCATTTTCGGTTCATATTTTCATTTTGAGGTTGCCATATTACCATTTTGGTGTTCATGTGCGATTTCAGTTTTGGCCAACATTGTAAATTTCTTGGTTATATTGTTTACTCTGGTTGCCATATTGTCATTTCTGGTAATTCATTTCTGTCATTTCTGGCGTTGCCATATTGATTGTATTTTTCCTTTTGACTCTCGCGAAAATGAAAATCAATCTTGTATTATAGACAGTTCATTTTTTTACTGATTTGTTTTGTATATTGCTGATTCTTAGAGTTTTATTTATTAACATGGACTAAAATCAGTTAAAAAATGATATTAAAAATTTTGAAATGTATTATATTGGTTTATTAATTAAACTGAATCGGTTGATTTCAGTCAAACTGAATTACGTAAATTGGGTTGATTGATGATTACACAGTTTGTTCCGTTAAACAATGGAAATTTGCTTGTAATTTATCATTACCGGTATTAATATGGTTCTTAATTCCTCCATTTCAGCAGATTGATTTGATCCGCCGCCCAAAACCAAACCCCAATAAGAAAGAAAGAACAAAAGTTATATCATCATATGTTATTTTTAAATAATTTTATAATAATTTTTATTTTACAGGTACACAAATTTAAATATTTTATTCATTATTGTATCTGCTATTTATTCACACTTTCTATTTTCATGATGTATTCAATTATCTATTTTTTATTTTATCATTTTTTAGTGTGCATTTATTATTTGGTTAATTAGTTTTTATTATTTGATACTATTGTACTTATCCCATTTATTCAATATCTTTTATTACTGCAACCCCTCCACCCTATTTCCTTTTAACTTCCGTAGATATTATTTCATTGTTCATTTTATATATTTCTAGTTATTTTGCAAATCAATTCTCAGATTATGATTTCGCCCCCACTATGTTTTAATCTTAATTTTTTGCTCTCAAAATCCACTTTTTTTTTTTTCCCTTTTTTCTTATTTACTTTTATCGTCGTCATGTTACTGTTTTCTTTACAATTAATATATATAATAGTATATTTTAATATTCCATTTCCTTGTTTCTTATTATTATTCAAGACTTTTTATTCATTTCTTCTAATTATTATTAATCTTTATTTTCTCTTCTTATGGTTTCCATTTTATTGGATCGCTTTCTTTCCCTCTCTTTCCTTTTCTTCGTCTCATTTCTTCACTTATTGCTTCGTCTTAATTTGGGAAAAATTTTTCCCCGGCTTTTCTTCCCCCTTTCGTCTTCTTGTTTTGTCTTTGTCTCATTTCTTTCCTCTTATTGCTTCGTCATTTGGAATCGCTTCTTCCCTTTCTTTCTGTTCCTTCCGAGTCTCCGGGCTTGCGCCCCTCGAGCAGCCGTAATACAATCGTTTCGTTCCAGCCAATGGAGGAAGATTCCCGCCTGATTGATCCACAAATGGCGGGCCCTCCTTCCTTCGGTCCGAGCCGCGGACCCACTTCCCCCATCTCCTCCTTGGGAATGGCATTGGTCCGAGCCTCTATGTTTGAGGCAAGCTTAGTGCAGTTGGAGGTGTGGCTGAGGGAAGAAGTCGCCGAGGGGTGCAGAGCCTCGGTCGCTGTTGGGGTTGTAGCCGCATGAGAGGTCGGGCGGATGGTCAGACGTGTATGTAACCAACAACAAACTCTCAAAGAGTGTCGAGGCACAGAGGCACACAACATGTTTATGAAAAATAATACATATATGGCTACAGTATACATTATATTAGGATAATTTTACATATATCAATATATATTATATATATATATATATATATAATATAATATTTATATACCCCAACAATATAAATAATGGCCAACATAACCACATAATTCATATAGATAGAAGATTCGTAATAAATAGATAGGTAAGATATGTATTCATACATATGTATGTGTGATATTATATATAGATAAATATTATAATATATATATATATGATAATCCATTTATTTATTTATTTATTTATATGTGCATGTGGTTTTCTGGGTATTAAAGTATGTATATTTGTATTAAATTTATTATGTCCAATAGATTAATTTGGCTATTTCTACCTGACCTTCCTACCTACCACTTTTATCTATCTTACCTACGTATCTACCTACCTAGTTATCTAGTCAGCCTTTTCTTACCGCGCCCCATCTATCTATTTGGTATCTACCTGGCTAGTATCTTGGTTTAGGTTAAGTCACGTTAAGATTTTCAAATTTGCGTTTTGTTATATTTACTTAGGATAAGGTTTGAATAGGTTAAATTGTTAGGTTACGTTTCTGTTAGGTTCTTATAGTTAGGTTAGGTTTAGTTATTTTATATAAGTTAGGTAGGTTGGCCCTTAGGTTAAGGTTAAAGATAACGTTTAGGTGGGTTAGATTATGTATTATTAGCAATAGGTTTAGTTGGTTTAGGATACGTTAGGATAGTTAAGGCAATATATTAGTTTAGGTTCGGTTAGATTTGGTTATTAGCTAGGTTAGGTTTAGTTTATCTTCGGGTTGTATTAGATATAGAAATAGGTTTAGTTTCTTTTGTTCCTGTTATGTTATGTTTTAAGATTAGGGTTTTAATACGTTAGGTTTATTTATGTTATGTTCTGTTATATTAAGTTTGGGGGATTAGTTTAAGGTTTAGGGTTCGTTAAGTTAAAATAATTTTAAAGATTTAGAGAGGTTAAGTTACGTAATTGTTGTGTTATGTTAGGATTAGGTTTCGTTAGGTTCGGTTAGATTGATTCTAATAGGTTAGTATATGGATTAAGGGTTCGGTCCAGGTTTAGTATATTAGATTATCGTAGGTTTGTCTGGGTTGGGTTAGCTTAAGTAACAGATGGGATGCTTTAGTTCCTTAGATAAGCTTAAGTTTAAATTCGATTTGTCTCTAGTTAAAGGTTAGAACAGAGTGTTACGTTAGAAATTTACATTTACTTCAGTTAGACTAGGTTAGTTTTGGGTAGTTTTGGGTCAGATCTAGTTTCGTTTCGGTTTGATATTAGTGTTAGGTAGGCAAGGCTATGTTTGAAGATAACTCAATCAGGTCTTAGGTTTATAGCTTAAATATGTTAAGGTTTTTGGTTAGGTTAGATTAGATAGTTTAGGGTTTAGTTATGTTTTTAGATTGAGTTAGATTTGGTTTAGTTAGGTTTAGGTTAGGTTAGATTGAGGTTAGTGGTTTTAGTTAGTTTTTGGTAAAGTTTTGATTAAGTTAACTTTGTTTAGTTAGAAGTAGGTTTAGATGCAGTTATTGGTTAGATTAGTTTTACAGTTGCTAAAATTTAGGTTAGGTTAAGTTTGCGTTAGCTCACGTTTAGCTAGCTAGGGTTAGGTTTTAGTTAGTTTTTTAAGTTAGTTATAGCATATATGGTTAGGTTAGTTTCAGGTTCAGTTACGTTAGATTCGTTTAATTAGGGTAGGTTAGGGTACATTAAGTTGGTTAAGTTACATTATTTAAACACAAAACCTAAGTAAAATGTTAAAACCCAAATTCATTTATTTAACCAACCTAACTTAAACCTAATCATTAATCAACATCAACCTAAATAAACCTAAATCTTAATTAACATATCTTAACATAAACATAAGACCAATCTAGACGTTGATTGATTTCCTATATCAAACTAAAACTTAAACTACTTAACCAAAACCCAAACTAAATTACGCCTAACATACTAACCTAACTAAACCCAAACCTAAACCTTACCTAACTAAAACCTTAATCTAACATAAAACCTAAGCTTAAACATAGCCTAAAAGCTTTGAACCTGAAAAACTAACCATCAAACATTTAACATCAGCTAATCAAAAACTTTACCCATACCTAACCTCAACTAAAATCAAACCAAAAACCTAACTGGAGCCTTAACATTAATTTAAATCTAACTAACCTAAACCTTAACATAACTTGAAACCTAACCTTAAACTAAATGAAAAACCTGACTTTGGACGAGATTTAACACGTGTCTCCGAGTTGCCGGATGTGTGGATTTATCATAAGCTACTTGCTCCGCCTTTCACCCCTGCCTTCGTTGCGTAGATTCTTCAGGGTATGATCGGCTCGTAGGGGCCGGAGGATGTGCTTAAGGACACGTTGTTTTGTATGAAATGTATTATGAGAAAAGGAGAGGCTGAGAGAAGAGTGAGGGACGCGAGATAGATAAATAGAGAGAGGGAGAGGAATTGAGTGAGAGTAGACAGACAGACACA
>NW_023658431.1:0-22500 GCF_015228065.2 Penaeus monodon | reverse complement strand
GTTGGGGATGAAGTGATCTTGAACTGGTCGGAAATTATGAGCTGAGGAAAAGAAACAATTTGACGATAACAAACACATTATTCAAGAACAACAACAGAGAGTACACTTGGAAAGCACCAGGAGATATAAGATTTTAGCCCTGATTACATCATTGTCAGGCAAAGGTTTAAGACAAGTGTGAAGAACTCGTGTTCCTACCCAGGGGCAGATGTTGATTCTGATCACAATCTGGTGATTATGAAAACACCGAAACTGTAATCACTGTAAACAACAGACGGGGAGGTTTAAGGAATGCAATGACTAAAGGTGCAGAAAATGCCATTGGTAAGGTGAAAACGAAGAGAATAAAGAAGCCTTGGATGACTGAAGAAATGCTGGTTAAGATGGATGAGCGGAAGAAGTGGAAAAACGTCAACACCGAAGAGGGCAAGAGAAAATATCGAAAATTGAACAACGAACTGTGAAGAACAACGGATGGGGCAAGAGAACAATGGTGGGAAGAGAAGTGTAAAGAAATAGAAAGGCTGGATGATATGATATGATCAAGTATACCAGAAAGTAAAGGAATTAAATATTCAACAAGGGAAGTAGCAATGTTCAAAGAGAAATAGAATAGAAAATAAAAAAGGTGAATAAATAACAGACCCGAACGACATCAAAAATAGGTGGAAGGAATATATAGAAATGCTGTACAACAAGGCTGGAAATGGAAGACCAACAGAATTATCTGTAGAAGAGGAATCAGAAGTTGATAAGTACAAAATCGGACAAACATCATGAGAAGGGAAGTACTAAAAGCGATTGAAAAACTAAAAAACAGGGAAGGCAGAAGGAACAGACAATATACGGCGGAAATGTTAAAGACTTTAAAGGGCACTGCATTAGATGAGATAGTGCGGCTGCACCAGCAGATGTATTTGGAAGTAAATGTCCGGAGGACAAGAAATGTGAAGATCACAGAACAATTAGCTTAATATCGCATGCATCAAAGATAGTACTCAAGATTCTGAAAGATCAGAGAACAAAATAACAGATGCAACTGGGCAAGACCAATTTGGTTTTATAAAAGGACAGGGAAAACAAGAGAAGCGATAAACGGTGATGAGAAGCATGTCAGAACGAAATAGTGTAGATCAAGAGTTATATATATCGTTTGAAAATGCTTCGACCAAGGTCAATTGGGAAAAACTTATGGAAATACTCAAACATGTTGGTGTGGATTGGAGAGATAGAAGATTAATCAACGATTTATATATGTAGCAAACAGCAACAGTAAGAACTAAAGACGGAAAGGCGGAACCAGCAGTGATTGGCAGAGGGGTACCTAATGTCACCTTCTCTTTTCAATGTATTTGCGGGAGTAATTGTGAGAACATCACTAGAGCATTGTGAAGAGGGAGTGAAAGTTGGCGGACAGCTGGTAAAAACAGTGTGATTTGCGGATGACCAAGCCAAGGTAGAAGATCAGAGAAGGGGTTACAAGAAACAATGTACCCTCTAAATGCAGTTGTTGAGGATTTTAGAATGAGATTAACGTAAAGAAAACAAAGGTGATGAGGATCAACAAAAACGGCGAAGGCGGTGTTACGATCCATTTGAAAGTTTCAAATACCTTGAGACAAGCAACGGATATTGCAGTACAGAGATAAGATCACGGCTTGGGCTAGCAAAGGTTGCCTTTAACTCGGGAAGAGAGCGGCTAACGAAGAAGTGCAATATAAGGTTGAAAAATGGATGAGTAAGACCTTGGTGTGGAGTGTACTTTTGTACGTGTTAGAGTCGTGAACATGAAAAAGGAAAATATCAGGATATTGCAAAGTGCAGAGATGTAGTTTTGGAGAAGAATGCAGAAGGTAAGTTGGACAGAAACAGTGACAAATGAGGAAGTATTGCGAAATATTGGAGAGAGAAGAACTTTAATATCGACCATCTACAACCGGCATAAGAAGTGGATAGGTCACGTTATGAGGCACCAGTGACTGCTAAGAGATGTCATCGAAGGGAGGCTAATCGGCAAAAAAGGGTAGAGGAAGGACGAGAATGACGTTGTTCGATTACTGCCGAAAGAAAGATAACGGCAGAACAGAAACGGAAAGATCAAGCACAGGGCTGAAGATCGGGATGCATGGCGTGTGTGGTGATGAACATGTTACGCGGCAGACAATCAAGAAGATATATACAATAAACACACACACACATATATGTACTGTCTGTGTGTGTGTGTGTGTATATATGTATTTTATATATACTATATATTTTTTTTTTCTTTTTTTTCTTTTTTTTTTAACAGCCATTCATTCCACTGCAGGACATCGGCCTCTCTCAATTCAATACTGAGAGGTTATATGGCAGTGCCACCCTTGCCTGATTGGATGCGCCTCCTAATCAACCGCGGTTTGCGCCACGGCGGTGACTTCCCCTACGACGTATGCGCTTGACTTCTCAAGCCGATATGTCGTTTTTCTAGGTAGGCAATCGAGGTGAAGTTCCTTGCCCAAGGGAACAACGCGCCGGCCGGTGACTCGAACCCTCGAACTCAGATTGCCTTCGTGACAGCTTTGAGTCCGATGCTCTAACCCGCGGCCCAATATATATATATATATATATATATATATATATATATATATATATATATATATATATGAATATATATATATATATATGCATATATATACTTTTGTTTTGTTTGTTTTTTTGTTTCAAGTGCCCTGTCCCAAAGGGCGTTGGCGATCATGGATTTTCCATGATTTTCTTAGCAATTTAGAGCGGTGGTTTTGCCGTTGCCTTCCGCCCGGTGTTTATATCGAGTCACCATCTCTATTTACCCAGTTCTGGGACCGGCACTGACTTGGGCTGGCTTGCCCACCAAGTGGCTAGGTAGGCAATCGAGGTGAAATTCCTTGCCCAAGGGAACAACGCGCCGGCCGGGTTTGACTCGAACCCTCGAACTCAGATTGCCTTCGTGACAGTCTTGAGTCCGATGCTCTAACCCCCGGGCCCCAAAGCGGCTATATATATAATATATATATATATATAATATATATGTATATACAAAATTAGTTGTTTGTTTCAATCTGTAAGACGTTCGATATATTTTCAATATATTTAGATTTAGATAGTTTGCTTGCTTAGCCTGTATATATCGATTACCATCTCATTTAACACACACCGCATATTCAGCTGGCTACCACACCAAGTATATAGGAAATAGGTAAAATTCCTTGCCATAAAACGCGCCGGCGGTATAACTCGACTCAGATTGGTCTGCAATCTTATATGCTCTAAAACATCGACCGGGATATTATATATATATAATATATATATATATATATATATATAATATATATACATATATACATATATATATAATATACAATAAATACAATAATATAATATATATATATATATAATAATATATATGTAAAATGTATATATTAAAACAAAATCCATTTTAATATATATGATAACAAACAGTATATATTATATTATATGTATCTATATAATGTGTATGTATATATTAGATATAATTATAATATATATATATATATATATATATTTTATATATATATATATATATATATATATATATGTATATATATATGTATATAGATATATATTATATATAATATATATATATATATATATATATATATATATATATATATAATATATATATATACACACACACACACACACACACACACACACACACACACACACACACACACACACACACACACACACACACATATATATATATATATATATATGTATATGTATGTATATACATATGAGGCCGCGGTGGCTGAGTGGTTAGAGCGTCGGACTCAGGACTGTCATGGCGGCAATCTGAGTTCGAGGGTTCGAGTCACCGGCCGGCGCGTTGTTCCCTTTGGCAAGGAACTTCACTTCGATTGCCTACCTAACCACTGGATGCAAGCCAGCCCAAGTCAGTGCTGGTCCAAAACCCGGATAAATAGAGAGAATGATTACCTAAATGGTAACACCGGCAGTCTCCGTGGAAAGGAACTGGGGACCCTACTACGTACTCACTCCAATATCATCATAACATGAAAACTACAATTAAGTATCAAGCTGTGACACAGCGGCTCAAAAATGAACCTACCGTTGAAAAAAAAAAATGTATATACATGAACATATACATACATCTATACATATAACGTAATATGTATGCACATGGTGTACTCACGCTCTCGCATGCAGTGATCTGTGTTTGCACTCGCGCTGACCCGAATCTAAATAGATATATAATATATAATATTATATATATATATAATATAATATAGTATATATTATATATATATATATATATATATTTGTCCTGGGTAAGACAATAAACTGCACCTGGGGGTTTCCCCTTTAACAAGGATAGCACCCTATTAGCTCCCTATACCAGGGTTGCGGTGAAACTGTCGGCAGCAGGGCAGTGGATATCTGGTGAAAACACCTTCAGTTCTACTGATTACTGGTTTTACCAAATAATATGTCTGGCGTATTACAGTGTAACTGTTTTAAAGTGGCAGAGATAGTTCCTCTAGTTAGTTGGAGACTGCGAGTTGAGAAGGAGCCTGGGGATTCCACTCAAATTTTTTTCTCCTGACAAACCTCTACACCAATGATTAAATACACAATGATAATTCATACCACATCGCCCGTCGCGTGGGTATCAAGGGGCGCGTTAGTCAGTGGGCAACCAGGCTGACAATGTTAAACATGCATCTGGAAAACAAAGAAGATAAAGAAAAACATGTCCAATTAAGAAACACATTAAAAATCGGAACGTGGAACGTAAGGAAAATGAAAGAGATGGGTAAATTACATACTGTCTGTAACGAAATGGATAGATACAACATTCAAATACTAGGAATAAGTGAGACCAATTGGAAAAGTAATGGAAGTTTCAAAACTAAAGAAAACAAGACAGTTCTTTTTTCTGGAAAAGAAGAAGGAAATTATAGTCACGGAGTTGCTATGATTCTCACGAAAAAACTGCAAATGCACTAATGGGTACAGCCCAATAAATGATCGCATTTTAAAAGTCAGAATACAAGCAAAACCTCATAACATTAGTATTATACAATGCTACGCACCAACCAATATTGCAAGTGATGAAGAAATGGAAAATTTTTATAACTCTCTCCAAGATACTTTAGACACAATCCCTAACAGAGATGTAAAAATAATCATGGGAGACCTCAATGCCAAAATAGGAAAAAATAAATGACACCTGTGGAAAATTCGGCCTTGGAGATATAAATGAAAGAGGTAAAGATTTTATTGAATTCTGTAGTACAAATAATCTAGTTATAGCCAATTTTTTTCCCAAACACCCCCCCAAGACCTTGTACCGTTTTTTTCACCAGAAAAAGAACACGAAAACCAAAATTGACAAATTTTGTGAAAAACCAAAAAGGGAAAAAGTTGCATAAAAAATGCCAAAAAAAGACCTGGGCCGACTGCACAGTGACCCCAACTACTAAAAAATCGACTTTTAAAAAAAGACTCAAAAAATGGAGCGTCCACACCACCTCTAATTTCGACTACAAAACTCTTATAAAAATTTTACAGAATTACAGTGTCAAAAAAATTTGAAAACTTAATAAATGTGAAGATGAAAAAAACCCCAAATGAGTTGGGGAAAAAGGGAAAAAGAACTCCTCGAGCATGTTTAAAGAAACTATCGCCAAAAAGAAAAAAAAAGTCCCCCGGGATACTAAAAAAACATAAGTGAAATTAAAACAAGAAGATCCAAAAATCAAAGGGTATCAATAATCCATTAAAAAAGAAATATACAAAAAAAAAAATACAAAAATTCAAAGATTATTGCGACAAGATAAGGAAAAATTTTTTAAATGAACATTCCCCGAAAAATTGAAAATGTTCTATCAATAAGACCTAAAAAATCTACCAAAGGGAGTACGAAAATCACACAAAAAATTTTAAACCACAATTGAACTATCAAAACTAAAGAGGGACTTGTTTTATGTGATGGAAAGAAGTCAAAAAAGAGGAATCGTATTGTTCAAACCTATACAAAAAAAAAAAAAAAAAAAATCAAACAAAACTTAATTAGACTCAATGACAACGAAGATGAACCACCGCCACTGCTAGACGAATGTATAAAAGCCATAAAAGAAGTAAGAATAAAAAGACCCCCGGAATAGATAAAACCCCAAGAACAAATTAAAGAAGCGGGCGAAAGTTTGAATACTTCAAAAACTCTGAAAAAAATAGGGTATAAAAGAAGATGGCCAGAAGAGGGGTAAAATCAATTTTTACCCCCAACCAAAAAAAGGTGACGCACCCCAAATGCAACAAAATGGAAAATTGCATAATAAGTCCAGCACAAATTTTTTGAAAACTTTTTCTAAAAGAATAATTAAAAATTAAAGAGAGGAAATTGCGACAAAAAGGGGTTTTTTGCCCGGGAAAAGGTGCCAGAAACCAGATTCTAAATCTAAAATTGATCATAGAAAAAAAAAACAAGAACATCAAAAAGACCAAACCCTGTTTTTCATCGTTATGTAAAGTTTTTGATACTGTTGACACAATCCTCGGGAAAAACTGAACGTTGAATTTTCCAAAAACCATCATCCAACTAATAAAAGCCATGTATGACCAACAACAACTGCTGAAAGAACCACTTAGGTTACAGAAGGTTCAAGTAAACAAGGGTGCGACAGGGTTGAAAATTCGTCTCCGCACCTCTTTAACATATTTTCGAAAAAATTTGAGAGGGTGTTAGAGAATTTTAAAGGAAGTGGTGTTGGAGGATACAAAATTCAAACTGAGGTACGCCGATGTTTATGTTTTGTTTCCCCACTGTCACTGAACTAAACAACTACTAATAAAGTTAGAGAACAAGCGAAAGGCTGGCTTTTTTCTTAATGCCAAAAAAACTAAGATCATGAAGATTAAAAGATAAACCGGGAAAATGACAATGATGAACATTTTACATCAAGGGAATATTGTGGAAAATGTGAAAGATTCATTTTTTGGGAGCTGTTTTAACTAAAAATGATGTTTCCCCGGGGGTAAAAGAAGAATTGCCATTGCCAAAAACGCCCACAATTGCTTCAATAACATCTGGAAGACCGAAGCTTTACCTTACGGACAAAGCTGAGGTTTTTGAATCATTAGTTTCCCAATTGCATCATTGGTTGAGTTTTGGGGTGCGAAGTAGTAACAAGAAAGATCAATAGTTTTGAAATGTGGTGTTACAGCGAGTACTGCGTATTACTGGAGAGAGAAGAAACGAATGATGAAAATGAGTAAAGACCGGCTTTTGGGACACTTGAACAGGGGGAAAATTAAAGTTTTTTGGTCATGTGATGGAGAAAAGTTTTTGGAAAGACTTGCGACAGGGATGTGACAAAAACAGAGGAAAGAGGTAAACCAAAGACAAGATGAGGGGGAACAATATCAAGAATTTGGGGGCTGTCGTGGTCCCAAAGGGAAAAAAAAGTAAGATCGATTTTTAGTGGCGAAGGAGGGGGAGAGGTCCACGGCGCTAAACATAGCATACCGTTATTGATATGAATATATATATATATATATATATATATATATATATATAATATATATATATAAAAAAAAACACAAACACATATATAAAAATATTTTATTAAAAATTTATATATAATATATAAAATATTTTTTTTTTCATCATCATCAAAGGGGCAAACGCCGAGGGGGGTGCGGGCCGAATCCACCCTTCCCCTTTTTCCCCACCACGAGGATCCCTCGAGGCGAGTCCCGGCAGGCACACAGCCCATCTCAAATTCCTCGCGACAGGTTCGTCGGCGCCCAAGCCATATCCCCTAGGACACCCCACAGGTCTCCTCCCCCCCAGCGTTGTTCGCAGAGAGCAACCTGAGGGGGCAGGGTCGTCCATGGGGGAGGCGACTAGGGGCCAATGCCTGATTTGGCGATCCCGGTTTATGCAAGTAACGGGCCCCATGCAGTCCATGGTGAAACCCGCCGGGTTTGGGAACAGGTCCTCCCCAACTGTACCCATGATCCGGCAAAGGGACTTGTTACAAAAGGCATAAAAGGCAAGACTCCAAAGCAGGGGATAGCGTCCGGGTTTTTTGCTTCCATAGAGCAAAACGGGAATTTAAAAGGGCTTAAAGACAGGCAGCTCGGTCCTTCTCTAGGTACCGACATCTCCAAAACGCTCTTGTTGATCAAATTTTCATGGCTCCTGTTGCCAGACCAATCCGTTTGACTCCGGGTTGACAACCCAGGGGATATGATACGCTCCCAAAGGTATGAAAAATTTTTGTGACTTCAATCCTCGCCGCAAGCATGGATCGACTGAAGGGGTTCCCTAACAGCCCCCAAAGTCCGAATCTTGGTCTGGTCCGGAGACCTTGGCCTAGGGTTCCCCCTCATTGTAAATGCATCAAGAGGGGCCACAATGACCCCAAGGACTCAGTAGGATGGCAAGTCAAGGCCCAAGCCCTTAAAATATTGCCTATTGTTGCTCCGCACGTTTTGCTAGTGCTCTGCCATTACCCAGTCCATAAAAAGTTTGAAAAGTGTGGGTCAAGGAAAAACACCCTTCCCTCCCCCCCTAAATTTAAAAACGGGGAAGAATTTTCGCATACCCCCCCACACTTTTACACACTTTCATACCATAAAAGGGGTGCTACAGGCCAATAATCTGTGTCGGAATTTTCCCCGGCCTCGGATCCCCCATAGCGACCCCCGATGCACCGGTCAAATCCCTTCTTGAGGTCGATGTAGGCTCGAGAAACCCCCCCACGACCAAACTCCGACGGCGCTCCACAATTACTCGAGCGCTAGATACGGCATTGGGACTTGCCGGGAGAAATCCAGTGCTCCGGTCTCTGATCCTCAGTAGGGGTTGCGGATCTGTTTTAGAAGAATGTGGGCGAAAACCTTCCCTGGTATGCTGACATGTAACCCCCGGGTAGTTGCTACAGCCCCCTCGACCCCCTTTCCCCTTTCCCAGAGGGGGGATGACCAGCCCTCAGAGGTCGGGGGAATGGTACAGCTCCAAAGGCGTCAGGACTGTATGCAGGCCCCGAGCCATGGTTCACCCCCAGCCTTTTGCAGTTCAGAGGGGTATCACATTGCCTGCACTTTCCCACTCTTCAGCTTGGAAATCGCCAGCCTTTAACCCCTGTTTTGGGTAGGGGTTCCTCGTGAGGGTGGGTCCCGGAAGGGACTGCAAAAATCGCTTCATCCAAGCTAACTGGGGGGTCCACCGGTCAACTGCCAAAAAAACTCAGCCAAATTCACGAACCCCAAAATGATCTGGGTAATTTCCTTCCGTGATCGGACTGCAGTAAACGTGAGGGGACTTAAGGGTTTAGTTTTCTCAGGGGTTGGTAGGGAGGGCGAAGGTCATTTACCAAGAAAAAGGCCTTCAACCTCTTCAGCAAGATTCTGATGGACTGTTCCTTGTCCCTTCTAGCAGTGTCCGAGCCCTACGCACCCAAAGACAAAGACTTGATTCCATTCACCCCAGCCTTGCGACACGTTCAGTGGCCTCTAAAGTCTCCAGGGGGATGGGATTTTGCTGTGCTTTGGGGTTGCCCCTACTCCTGAGCTGCTTTTGGGGTTTTCGCGCTTGAAATCCCACAGAGAACTGGGTCCATCAGGTTGCTGGTTTTTTTGTGAATCGGTCAGAGACTGCCGGGCGAACCCCAGGGCCCCTCCTCCCCCTTAGTCTGTCCAAGGAAACACCTTAGGGTGGCCCCGGGGGGGACGGAATTTTTTAAGTGGCCCGCAGGGGAGCCCCAATCAGCCTATTGGCGGTGCCACAGAACTCGGCACTCCGGTGCCCCCCTGCTGTTTTTGGAGGATCCTCCAGCGCGTGCTAACAAAATGTGGTCGATCTCCTTGGCCCCCGTACCCGATCGCTGTACCCAAGTCCAGCGATCGGGGTTTGGGGCGCTGGTACCGGAGCCAGAGATCCCCATTTTTGGGACCTAGAAAGTCCCGGAGAAAGGAGGCTATTCTCGCGTGGGGTCGCTCCCGACCATGGGGGGGCCCACAGACTCTCGTACCACTCGGTTTACAGCCGGATACCGCATTGAAGTCGCCCAAAACAAGCGAATATCTCGCCAGGGGCAATTGTCTGCCACAGATGGAGTTGGCGTTTGAACGCCTCTTTAAAATCGTTTTATATACATCGGTAGGAGCGTATACACAATAAGAACAAAAACCCAAAAACAGCTTCAGTCTCAAGCCATGATAGTCATCAAACCCGGTGCACCTCAAATACCGCGGGGTTTAATCGACTGGAGATGGCTATGGCTCACCCTGGAGATGGTGACCCTCACTAAAGGCCCGCCAGTGTAGTGTAACCCCCACATGATGTGCCACTCCAGGTCTTCTCACCTCTGGGAAGGGCAGCCACCTCAACTCCCCGTCGCTCAATTCCCCCGATAGCAAGGAATGGTCATCCTGCAAAGGGCCCCGGTGTTCCCAAACGCCTACCCCGGAAAACCGCCTGAGATAAGCCCGGGGGGTCACTCCAGGGCACGCCCCTCTGCCGCCCCCGCCAAAAACAGCCCCAATAAAGGGGGGTCGGGAGGTGGGGGACCCCCCTCCACCTTGGGGTCCCAAAGGGGTTTCCCCCACAAAACTTCATGGGGGGTTTTGGCGCCTCCGGGGCCAGGCGGGACAGTAAATCTCTTCCAATCCCGCCCCCGAATTTTCCCTCCAGGGGCCCACGCCCCCCTTTCTTTCGGGTGGGAGGACTACACCCTTTCCCCAGTATTTCCATTTATAAGGGACGTTGCCAGAGGGGCATTCTGGGGGGGGAGGTGGCAAGGCCCCCCCTCCCCCCTATATATAATATATAAAATATAATTATATATATATATAAATATATATAATATATACAAAATAATATGATAGTTAAAATTTTTAAAAATTTTATATAATATATAAAATATATAATATATATAAAATTTTTAAAAAACACAACCACACAAAAACAACACTCCAAAACACACACAACACGCACGCGCGCAAACACACTACACACCACACAACACAATATTATTATATATATATAAAAATTATAATTATTTAAAATATAAAATATATAATAATTTAATATAAATATATATAAAAATTATTAAAATAAAATTTATAATATAATATATATATCACATACTATATATAATATATAAATATATATAATTAAAAAATTTTATAATAATATAATATATTTTATTATATATATATCGTATGTTATTATAAATATTTATATATTTATATTATTTTATAATTTTATATATTTTATAATTATAATATATATTACGTATATATATATAAATAGTGGTGTGTTTGTTGTTGGGTTTTTTTGTGTGTGTATGTATTATGCATGTAAAGCACATAACATATATCTATACATTACATAAATATATATATAATTAAAATATATTATAATATATAATATTATATAAAATTTTAAAATATATATATATATATTATATATATGCAAAACATCCTATACCAAAATCTAACATATAATTTAATTAAGTTAAAGTATTTTATAAAAATATATATATATATATATATATATATATATATATTAATATATGTAATATATAGATCATATGATATATATGCCGTATGTGGGGTGTGTGTGTGGTTTTGTGGTGTTGTGTGTGTGTGTTGTGTGTGTGTAAGGTGTGTAAGCGTAGTGTGTGTGTTGGTTTTGTATGTGGTGTGTGTGTTGTGTGTTGGTGGTGGTGGTTGGGTGTTGTGGTATGTGTGTGTGAGCGTGTGGGTGTGTTTTGTGTGTGTTGTGTGTGTGGGTGTGTGGTGTGTGGGCGCGGGGGCGGCGTAGCGTGTGCGTGTGTGTGTGTGTGTGTGGGGGTGTGGGGGTGGGTGTGGGGGTGGGTTTGGTGGTGTGTGTGTGTGTGTGTGTGTGTGTGTGTGGTGTGTTGTTTTTATGTAGTAATATGTATATATGTGTATAAAGGTATTTAAATTTTTAAATTATATATATATTAAATATATATAATAATAATATATATATTTTAATTTTAATTAAATTTTTAACAGTAGCTCATAATTGCAGGCCCTTCATTTAAAAAAGTCCTTGCAACTTTTTTAATTAGTTTTCATTTCGCAAATTAGAGGGTCCCCCGAAAACTTTCCCCTTTATCGTCGCCTCCCCCATTTTCCCCCCCATTCGCCGTAAAATGATGGACAGGAACGTACGAGGTAGTTGGGTCTAGGGGCTCGGCCTGGGCACTGCAGGGCAACACAGTATGCCCCAAATAATGAATGAAATTTGAAAATTTGTTCGAACCTTCATTATAGCTTCTTAGAAGTTGTTGCCTATTGTACCAAAAATTTTTATTTACTTGGTTTTAAAAAATCAAAAAAAGTGATTCGTTCCATATAATTCACATATTTAAGAATTTATATCAAAGCCCAATGACACGCCTCCTTGTCTTTTTTTAAAAAGTAAATTTTCTGCTCGGATAAATACGGGTATTGTCGTCTAATATCCACATTCTTACAGCCATATCTTTGTTTAAAAGGGAAAAAGGAGTGTTTCCCCTTAAAATTACTGCAGCCAGCGATGGTACGGGGGCCTGGGTATTTCGTTTACGCTTATAAGCCAGTGCAAAAGGTTATCATTATTGTCATATCATCATCATCATATATCTTTTTATCATTACTTTACTTTATTTTATTATCTCATTATCCTTACTATGTATAGTAGTAATAATAATAATAAAATAAAAATAATAATAAAAAATATAAAATTATTATTATTATAAAATAAGAAATGGATACAATCATAATTATCATTTATTACTTAATTATCGTTTTTTTTATTTTATTATTTATTTCCTTTTTTTATTTTTTTTTTTTATTGCTTAATTTTTTTAATTAAAATTTTTTTATTAAATTAATTACTTTCAATTTTATTGTTTTTTTTCAAATTTTTTTAAATTTTCTTTAAATTATTACTTTTTATTATTATTATTACTATTACCATTATTATCATCATTATCATTACTATTATTATCATCGTTGTTGTTGTTGTTGCTGTTGTTATTATATTTTCACTATTATTATTATTATAATTATTGTGTTTTATTGTTGCTATTGTTGTTATCATCCTCATTGCACATATTTGTGCTACTACTATTGTAATAATAATACATATTATTATTGTTGTTGTTGTTATTCTTCTTATACTTATCATTATTATTATTATCATTATTGTTGTTATTTTTATTAGTATGATGATGATTATTATTGTTACTATGATTATCATTATCATCACTATTTCCTTTAATATTACTATTTCTCTTAGTATTATTATCATCATTATTATTATTATTATTATTATTATTATTATTATTATTATTATTATTATTATCATCATCATCATCATTGCTATTGTTATGATTATTACCAGTATCATTATTGATATTGTTATTGATTTTATCATTATTATTATTATCATCATTATTATTATCATCATTATCAATATTGTTATTATTATAATCATGACCATTATTATTATCATTGTTATTGTTTATATTTTTATTATCATCATGATCATCATTGTTATAATAATATATACGCATATTTTTGTTATCATCATTATTATTATTTTCAATTGTTATCAATACAAATTATGCATGTTATCCGTTGTCTTGTTTTATTCTATGTATATATAATATGATATGCATATAAGTGCCAGAATATACACTTTTGTTGGATGCATATACAATCGAGGCATACATGTGCATTCTTGTATTTTCTTCTCTCACTGATGCATACATACATACGGTGAAATAAATTTAAAAACAAGAGTGAATCATCGGTAATCAGTGAAAATTCTTATTTGTCAGTAATGTATGACAAGCGTTTGATAATTATCTAAGATAATAATTTAATAATGCACGTGAATAACTACAGATTCTTGTGCGAAGTAGGGGACTCTAATGCAGAAGAAAAATGCTGTTAACCATTATTCCTTCAATTACGTCATAAATCGTGCCCTTTAGAATTATGCCAAAATATGTTGCCAACTCGAAAAGACAGAACTCGAAAGGGCACTTTGTTAGTTTTACTAATGGAAAAAGTTTTTTGGATCATGATTTAATCCTGCTACGCGCAGAAAGCATTAAGGGATCAACACTCGAGTCTGATTAATTCTTTGAAAGAAGTTCGCGGCCAGGGAAAGTTTTAGCTGAAGTAGCGAGGTTAGGATGCAACTTCTCGCACATCATCAATGAAAATATCACTACTGCTAGTAATAATGATGTCAATACTGTGTGTGTTTTTAAACACACCACACACACCACACACACACACACACACACACACACACCACACATATATATATATACATATATATATATATTATATATATATATATATATATATAATTATATATATATATATATTTTATATATTATATATCATATACATATATGAACACAAACACAGTCATGTGTACATAAAATTTAAAAAGGAAAACTGCCACAGTAAGAAATGAAAAAATATAACGTTTCGAACTCTTCGCGAGTTCCTCTTCAGACGAACAATTAACTGAAATGCATACATGGAGAGAGAAGTCCGATATGCGAAGCTTAGCTTCGCCCGGGTATGCCCATGGGGGGAGCCCGGCCTGTGTCGACTAATGCCGACTCGCTCAGGGTTTTGTCTTTGGTGTTTTAAATCGCTAAAACCTAGTTTTTAAACCCTTCGTGGAAACTTCCAGGCGCCCAGTTGCAACTTCTCGCAAACCCCGCCTACCCCTGGGATAAAGGGGCCAAACAGGGTTTCCGCTGTACTCCCCGGGGGGCTTACTGGAGAGAATTTTGACATTATATTTTTCCGTGGAGGGGACGAATAAGGCTGAATCAGGTAAAGGGTCAAGGTCCCTGGAGATAGTTTTAAATTTCAAAACACAAAGTAAGGAATCAAATCCCAAATTGACACACAACAAGTTAAAAGTTAGGAAACTTCCTAAATTAACGGGAAACTTCAAGTATTTTTTGGTTTAAATAAAAATTTTTTCTGCTTTAAAAAATTTACCGTTTTTCCCTTTTCAGGTTTCCTTGATCACGAAAATTAAATAAAAACACCTTTATCCCTTTTTGGCGTACCAAAACTTTAGTTTTATTAATTTAGCATTAAAAAATTTTTTTTTCCCGAAAGCTCTACCTTTTCGCCATTTTAAATTTTGGGGGCTTTCCTTGCAGGGAACAAATTTTTAAATCCCTTTGGAAAAAGTTCAAGAGAAAATCGTTTAAAAGGGAACTGTTTTTAAAAAATGTATTGGGGAAACGTGTTCGGATACATAAAAAAATTTTCCATTTCCCCTTTAAAATTTTTCTTTTTTCATCAAGGGGGTTTTGTTTTAAAAAATTTTTTAAGAAAGATTACTGGGGGCTCCCTTTGTTAGTTTTAAACCGCTAGTTTTAAAATTCCTTTTTTCCGCAGATGATTGTTTAAGAAAAACGGGGGATATCCTAATTAAAAAACCCCCGACGAGATTTACTGCCTTTTCAACAGGGCAACGGGAATTTTTAAGAAAAGGTTATTAGGGTATGATTTGGGTTTCCCCCGGGAAAACCAGAAAATTTAAGTGGCCATTTATTTTGAATAAAAAAAGTCGAGAAGGTAATTTAATGAATTTTTTTTCCCTTTTTTCTTTGAAAAATTTTATTTAAAGGGGTAAGGGTTTTTAAATCTTTTTAAAAAACGTCGCCCCCGAAAACCCCGAAAAACAACTCGCGAAGTCAAAACGGGTCTGGGGGGAGATAGCGGAAGGAGTTCAGATTCAAATATCCCCCGTATTCGGGAAGAAAAAAGGCTGTGGGCTACTTCCCACACAAAGTCATTAATTTGCATGAAAAAAAATGTAAAATGGGCAATGTAAAAATAAATTTGTGAAATTTAAATTAGAAATTTGGGCCCAGCACGTAAAAATTGTTTAGTTTTTGATGTAAATCCCTTGTAACCCATATCACAAAAAATGTCATTACATTTGGCCCGGGGAATTTATTTTAATAAATTAATGGAAAATTTCGACAAACCCTTTGATGGGTTTCAAACGCTTATTTAATTTTTTCTGACGAGTAAGAAATTTTTCCCGATTACCCAAAGATTTACCCCTTGCTTTTAAAAATTAAATTTCCCCCGTATTTATGTTTTGCTCACGAAAGAAAAATACAAATTTCAAATGTATCCTTAAATTTATATTTCAAATTTTCCTTACCATTACCCTTTAAACCATTACCCTTTTCCTTACCGTTTCCGTTACCGGGGGGGGGAACCTAGTTTCCGTTACCGTTACCGGGGGCCTTAAATCTTACCTGACCTTTGTTTACTATTACTATTATTATTATGTAGTAAATAAAGTAAAAGGAATTTAATGATGATGAAAAACAACATGAACAAAAAACACAATAAGATAATAATAATAAAATAGTGAAAAATATAACCCCAGCAACGCAAAAACAGTGATAATAATAAAAGCAATGATAATAGTAATAATAATAGTAATAATAATAATGGCAATAATAATAATGAGAAATAAAATAATAATAATAATGATAAAAACTAAGGATAATATTAGTAATTATAATAATAATTGTAACAGTAATAGTATTAATAAAAAAATAATAATGACAATAAAAATTAATGATAAGGATAATAAAATGATACTACTAAATAATTATCGATATCGATAAATAACAATTCTCCCTAAAGCACGGTCACACTACTCTGGTATTACTGGGGGTCCCGAGATACGCCAAAGTTTTGCCCCGACAAACTCGAATGCTGGGCAAAAACCCCGAGATACGCTAAGACCCCGAGAAGACGAACATGTTGGGTCTTTGCTCCCGGCGAAAATCGGGGCAATTTTTCCATAGTCAAAAAATATACTTCAAAATTTTGTACAAATAATTTTATGAAATATATTATTCCCTTTTTTGCTACAAAAATAGATTTCAAATGTAATAACCTGCATTACAAATAAAATTGATTGCAGTGAATTAAAAAATAATATTGATATGTCGTTCAGAAGCCCGAATTGGGCCGACGAAGGTAAATAGTCGCACAGCTGGAGGAGGCGGGTCATTCAACTATTTTCTCGCAAAATGGAACAGTCAATTTCTCCCCCGAAGTGATCCACTTTTTTTAGAGAAAAGCGTGAAGTAAGAGCCACTCTGGAACCCTCACACATAAACATTACACCAAGAAAACCTTGAAACGAAGTGCCAAAGGAGCAAATTTGTAAAATAGCTTCAAGGGAGTTTTCCGAGATGGAAAATCTCACGGGGGGGAAGATTTGTTTTTACATTTTTTTCATGTAATATTACTCAATTTTTTTTTGGGGTTTAATTTTTAGTATAAAAATTTATAAAAAAGATTACCTATAAATTACCCTTTTTTTAAGAAAATTTCCCCCCTCAAAAAAAATCAAAAAAAAATTTTTTTTGTGAAAATTTTTTTAACTTAACCAACCAAAGAATCTGAGGGAAACCCAAAACATAACTAAATCATTGGGGTTTTTTAGTCTAAACTAAAACTTTAAAAATTTAATCGCATGTTTTAATTTTGAAATTTTTTTAAATCCCCAAAATCCAAAAAAATTGGGGGCCCAAAATAAAAAAACTTTTAAAAGGGGTTATTTTGGGGTTTACTTTTAGGACGCAAAACTTGGGGGGGGACCCCCTGGTTGGGGCCCCCTCATAAAACCCCCTTTTTTCCAAAATTTTTGGTTGGGGTAAAGGTAAAACTTTTCCCAAAAATTTTTATATTAAAAAAATTTTTTTAAATCAAATTCCATTATTTTTGAAAAAAACATATATTGTTTAAATGCCCTTTTATGAAAACTTAATTTAGCCTGGGTTTACGTGCAGTCTCCCTTGGGGTTTTGTTTTTAAACCCCAATTACCAGGGGTATAAATAAAATATAATCTTTTAAACCGGAAAGAAAAACCATTATTTTTTTTAAATTCAGTTTATTCTTAAAATTTTCTTTTTCAGGGGCTGGTTTTTAAACTAAATTTCATATTTGGGGAGCCTTTTTCAAAAACAACTAAAAAAAATTTTTCAGTCGGGGCCCCCAGTGGATCTGGGGGGGAAAACCCCATCAAAAAATTTGGGAATTTTTTTAAGGTTACCCTTTCTTCAACGGGCCCTACACTGCGGGAAGGAATGGGCACTCTACTTTGAAAAGAAGAGAAAAAAAGGTTCCGAATGAAATGATTCTTTTTGGGGGTTAGTAAACCAAATAAAGGTAAACCCTTTTGCTTTAAAAAGGAAAAGGGCTGTCCATGCCCCAGGGGGGTGATGACTGAAAATGAAAAGACAAAATCGAAAGCCATTTAAGCATATTTATGACTTATATATTTTTATATAAAATAAAGGTTGGGAAAAAAACTCCTTAAAAAGGGAAAAAACTTGGGGTAAAAAAAACCAAATTTTAAAGAACATGTCTTTATGAGGCGGGGCCCCCCGGTATTGTGTTCGAAAAAACCCTGATTTTTCCTTTTTTTCTCGTTTTTTCTCAAAAAATTTTTCCTTATAGAAATGAACAATAAATGGGTTCATTTAAACCCAGAATTTTCTGCCTATGGCTTGGTTTTGTACTCTTTTTAAATATTTTTAATTTGAATATTTCTATTTTTCTTTAATATTATATAAAAAACCCAAGATACATTTTATTTCAGGGGGCCTGGAAGATCGTACAAAATTTTTGTGGGGATCCCCCCTGGATGAATTTGGTTTTAAATCCAAAATCCGGTACAAAGAAAGGGCCCCTCAAATTTCAAAAGTGGCAACCCCAAAAGGACCCTCAAAAAAAAAAGGAAAGCCCCCCAAAGATGCGGCAAATGAGAAAAAATTTTGAGTCGCTCTCTTCACTAACGGGGAAAATTTTCCCAACAAGAATGAAAACCCTCTTAGAGCCATACCCTGCAGCTGTGCAAAAAATGCTTTTAATAGATTTTTGGGCCACCCCAAGAAATAATTAAAGAAAAAATTTTTCCCCAAAAATTTTTTTTCCCTTTAAATTGCTAAAGCTGCCAAAAAATTATGAAAAATAAAAATGCTTAAAAACTGGCCTTAGAATGTTTTTTAGTTTTTTTAAAATTTTTTTATTTTGGATATATAAAATTTTAAAATTTTAAACATTTTTTTTAGGATATTTTTTCTTTGTTTTGTTAAAATTTAAAATTTCTCATTTTTTTAATTGGGTTTTTTAAAAATGCAATATTGCTTTATATTTTGAGTTAATAGCCTGGTCCCTGTGGTTTGGGTAAATTAAGGGTTAAAAATTTTTTCTAAAATACTGAAATGTAATTTTCTATTTATGTTTTTTTTTTTTTATTTTAAAAAATAGGGGAACCCTATTTTTTTTCCCAAAATTTAATTTGGGCAAATATTTTTTTTTCACCATCTTGAATTTTAAATTTCTTTCAATAAAGTGAAGTGAAATTAAAACTTATCTTTTCTATAAATTTTTCTTTTATCTTACCTTATAATTTATGTTTGATTCGCAATTCATGAGTGAAATATAATGGTTTTAAAGGTATGAAACAGTGAAAATACTTTAATAAGTTTATTCTTAATACAGAGTATTCCATACCAGTTGAAGAACATTAAACATAATAATAAGGAATTAAAAAATTAATAATTAAATCTATCTTTTTTAACTAAATTTCAAGATTTTTGCTATTACTACAAAGTACTTAAGCAGATACATGCAAAATAAAATTCATTGAGGGTTTTTGACCCATTACATTTCTGAGATACACACAATGCACAATGAAGAAGTGCCATTCTCTCCTGCCATGGTACCCTACCTTGGGTCATGAAATACCTTTTCAAGGTTTCTCGTACAACTTTTGCCTCTTGAGCATGACCTCTTGGGACAGATTGTAAGTTTTCTAGGGCATTGGCAGGTACACTTTCCCATCCCCAGAATGCAATGCTCCAATATTTAAATCTTCTCTTCTTAACATAGCTGCTGTACTGGTTTTCCACTTTTTATCCTTAGAAATTCTACAGTGGTAAATATGACTTTCTTCACAGTTTTCTGGTCTTGCAGCTATTGGTTTCTCAAATATTCTGAATTTGATACCAGAATGCCAAAGGCATTTTCTGATACTCTCCTTGCCCTTGAGAGTCTGTAGTTGAATATTCTCAGTTCTTCAGTCATATTCTACCTGGGTAGGGTTTCATTAAATAGGTTTTAAGTGGAAAGGCATCATCTCCCACTATCACAAAAGGAGATTTGTTGGTCACAAATGGTAGTGAGGTGGCTGGTGGTATGCTAAGTATTTTATCTTCAATTCCTTGTCGCAACATGCATTTATCCATACTCCCACTGTCAGAAGCTCGTCCTTTGGACCCGACATCTACATACAGAAAACGATACTGTGCGTCAACTAAGGCCAGCATTATGACATTTATAGTCATAATATTCAGATCGGCATTAGATGGCTTTTAATGTGGACTCTTTTGCCATCTGATACACATTGGAAAATTCCACTGATTATAAAATTACTGGCAACAGCTTGTCATTCCTCTTCGGTGGTAGAAAGTTTGACATAGCTTCCTTGAGCACTGTGTAGATAGCATGACAGACCTCAGAATTATGGAGGATATCAAATTGTGGCTGATTCTGTATTGTAACCCTAATGACGTTGAGATTCTCCTGGAATAAAACTTTACTTTAATCTCTAGTGTTAGCTTTATAAATGAAATATAATTTAGTTCGATAATGTTGTACTACAGTGGTCAAGAAAATTAAATTGCAGTGTCCTATTCATATTGCAGATTTCACCTCTAAACTTAGATAGCTCCAGTCTCAACTCACCTAACCTAATGTAAATTAACTTAACCTAGAAGTATTAATTGTCAGTTAATTATAATTTAGACATCATGAATGTACTTTTTCATGCCATAAGGATATGCCAAAATTTCTGAAAACTTTGTATGTAAGAATTTCAAGATATACCATAGTGCCATTATGGTTAAGTCTAACTACTCCGAAACCAAAAATATCAGACTCTCTGAATATAATGTTGGGACGCCTTGCTTAGTGCATATTACACAACGTGAAAGCATCACCTAACTTAACCTAATTTACACCACAGTGACTGACTGCAACAGTGTCAATAGCAAGATTTGGGGGTCTGCCTAAACGAATTCCAGAACCTTTTAGCACGTCAGGAACTGATTTCTAATGAAACATGAATCCAATATATCTTAACCTAACCTATGTTAAAATTCTGATATTAAATTCAAGATGAAGACTGATAAAGATATGGCAGTGGATATAGAGCTGCACACCGGTTCCAATTTGTTAATGCTATTTCCCAGCAAGTTACTCTTGCAGCCTTAAAAGATCATACTAACCAAATCAACCTTACTAACACCCAGCAAGGGGCTCGCCCCCGGGCCCCCATCCACTTGAAGCAACTTTCTGTTCACATTCAAATGCTGGATAGCTTTATTAACTTAATATAACGATAAACATATCACCTACATGTAAATCGTGGAGGCAGCCATGCTGTTGTAGGATATAGAATGAGTCAATCAGAGGGGACCGCTATACGTAAACCCTTTAAGCCATTCAAAGGCGACCTGGTATCCGGTTCTATAACCACTTCTAAAGATACATTGGATTCATGTTTAGGCGGACCAGGATTTAGAGATTTATTGACACTGATAAAGCATTCTTTGAAAGATAGACACCATAGACCTAACCAAGCCTAGCAACTTAACCAAACTATGTACTGAGATCAAACAATTTCAATGTTTGTTTTCCATGGTGTCAATAATGATAGAAAATGACTGCCAGACACCACAGTGGAAATATTAAGAGCATTAAGCCTATACTTTCATTGTCTTAAACAATCCAAACCTGAGCAGATGTGGCTAGAGACACACATGCACATGCGCAGTACCCTATAAAGAAGACCACATGGAACAATTTCTTTATGTGTTTGCTGTTTACACATGTATAGGGCCACTGCCATTGCTAAATTATATCTTTAGATGTACAAAGTGGGGGTCCAGGTCATAGCTCCCGGTTGAGGCCACTTCGAGCAACAGGGGTCCAGGGCATAGCCACGGCTGGGGGTTAGGTAAGGTTGATTTGGTTAATACAATCAGATTGTGAACTTAAAATTCATTCGAAACTGAGAAAAAAAAAACACAGGAAAACAAGGTTTACGGTCTGTCTCTAGCCACACATAACCTGAGCTATGCTATCAGAAAGAAGGTATATCATTCCCTTACCTTTTTTAAAACCTAACCTTGCAAAACATAATTATCAATATACATGAAAAAAGGACTTTTTTCGAGAGTCCTTCTCACAAAATGGAAACCACATTTTCTCCTTACCTGTTGATAAATATCGAAGGGTGACTGATAATTTTTGTTCTGGTGGTATGGCATCTCTCAATTTCGTATCTTGTTTCTTGATGAGTGCAC
>NW_023658430.1:0-24087 GCF_015228065.2 Penaeus monodon | reverse complement strand
TATACTCTCAAAAGGCTTTCGCAATTTTTTTTTTGCATATTATATTATTGAATTTTAACCACACAAATATTTTGTAATACATTTATCAATAACAATATACCTATTTTTATAATATTATTTTATATAAAGTATCTTAATTAATAACCCTTGTTATTAAAAACTTTTTAATTTTACTCTTAAAATTTAATTATTTACAATGCAATACTACCAGTACATATAATAATGTAATATACATATATACTATACAATTTAACACTGCATTATTATTATTAACTTATCTATTATTATTATTATATTATCATTAAGTATATATTTTTGCAATAATATAATAATATATATATATAATAATATATAAATAATAATAATAATAATTATAATAATATATATAATATATAATATTCAAATGTATCAAAATCCTTATTCACTATATACATTTTTATATTAATACAATTGATTATTATCATTTACCCTATATCCATAAAAAAATCGAAAAAACGTCATTGATAATTCAAAAGCTATATTCAATTTCCTTTTTTCATTTGAATTTTCTTCCCTTTTTTATATTATATAGACACATTCTTATATTATTATCATGATTATACATTATATGTTTCATCATATATATCATTACATAATATCATCATTATCATCATTATTGCAATTATATCATCATTATGCAATTGCATCATTATTATTGATTTATTGAGTTATATTTTATATTTTTGCATAATACTAATACCACAACAGTAATAATAGTAATAACAATAATATAACCAAATAAAACGATTTTTATAAAATATTTTATTATCCAATTATCTTAATTAGTATCGTTTTACTGTAATTATTTATCTGTATAATATTATTTTGCAATATATCACCATACAAATAATAATACTGATAATATAACAATAATAATACTAATACAATATTATAACCATAGCATTATTATTTATGCTTATACTTATTATTATATTATTATTATTATTATTATTACAGTTATAATAGATTTTTGGCAATAATACTAATAATAAGATAATAGTAAATATAAATAATATAATAATAATATAATAATAATAATAATTATATAATAATATAATAATAATAATTAATAATATTCAAATGTTATCAAAATTCTCTTTATTCTCACTTTTATCATCATATATGTATATTAATACAATTCTGGTAATTATTATATTATTACCCTAATATTGCGAAATCACCAAGAAATCGAAAAACGTCATTTGGAGTATACTCTCAAAAGGCTATATTTCGCTAGATTTTGCCGCTTTTTTCGACTTTTGGGAATGTTTTTCTTATCCCTTTTTTATATTATATATGGGACACAATTCCTGTATTATCATCATTATCATGAGTAATCATCATTATTATCGTTATCATCATCATTTATCATCCTTATCACATTACATCATCATTAATTCACATATGCAATTTATTATCATCATTATTGCAATTGCTATCATTATTATTGATATTATGAGTATAGGTTTATATTTTGCAATAATACTAATAACCACAACAATAATAATAGTAATAACAATAATAAAACAATAAATAACGTTTTATAAAATTATTTATATCATTTCTTAATTAGTATCGTATCACTGTAATTATACTGTTTAATAAATTTTTGCAAAATATACTACAGTATAAATAATAATAATGATAATAATAACAATAATAATACTAATGACAAGATTATAAACCACTAGCATTATTATTATTATAAAATTTTTCTACTTATATTAGTATTATTATTTATTATTATTATTATTCGTTATAATAGCTTTTTTGGCTAATAATACTAATAATTAAGATAATAGTAGTCATAATAATAATATATAAATTATAATAATACAATAATAATAATAATAATAATTAAAATAATAATGAACTAATAATATTCAAAGTTATTCAAAAATTCTCTTTATTCTCACTTTTATCATCATTATTGTTGCATTGATTAAATAACAATTCTGGTAATTATATCATTTTATTACCCTAATAATTGCCGAAACACCAAAGAAATCGAAAAAACGTCATTTGGAGTATACTCTCAAAAGGCTTATATTTCGCTAGATTTTTGCCGCTTTTCTACTTTTGGGAAGTTTCTTATCCCTTTGTCATAGTTATATATGGACACATCTGTTTATTATCATCATCATTATCATGATATCATCATTATTATCGTTATCAATCATCATTATATTATTATCATCATTCATTTCATTCATTATTGGCCAATTATTTCATCATTATTGCAAATTGCTATATATTAATGCCAAATTATTTGGGTTATAGTTTATATTTTTGCAATAATACTAAAACCACAACAATTAATAATGTAATAACAATAATAATAACAAATAATAACGATTTTATAATTAATTATTTCTACATTATCTTAATTAGTACGTTATTTACTGTAATTAATACTGTTATAATAAATATTTTTGCAATTATACTACCAGTACAAATAATAATAATGATAATAATAACAATAATAATACTAATAACAATATTATAATCCACTAGCATTATTATTATTATACTTATACTTAGTATTAGTATTATTATTATTAATTACAGTTATAATAGATTTTTTGGCAATAATACTAGTAATTAAGATAATAGTAATAATAATAATAATAATAATAATTAATAATAATAAATAATAATAATAATAATAAATAATAAATAATAATAATATTAATATTTAATAATATTCAAATGTTACAAAATTCTCTTTATTCTCATTTTAATCTAAGTCTTGTTATGATTAATACAATTCTGGTAATTATTATCATTATTACCTAATAATTGCCGAAATCACCAAAGACAATCGAAAAAAAAAGTCATTTTGTGAGTATACTCTCAAAAGGCTATATTTTCGCTAGGATTTTGCCGCTTCTCGACTTGTGAATGTTTTTCTTATCCAGTTTTTATAGGTATATATGGACACATTCCTGTTATTATCATCATAATATCATGGAATATCATCAGTTATTATCGTTATCAACATCATTCTCTCATATCATCACATTATCATATTATTGCCAATTATGTATCATCATTATTGCAATTGCTATCATTATTAGTGCCAATATGGCGTATTAGTTTATATTTTGCAATAATATAATAACCACAACCAGAATAATAGTAATAACAATAATAATAACAATAATGAAACGATTTATGTGATAATTATTTATCTTCAGTATCTTAATTAGTATCGTGTATTACGTAATTATTACTGTTATAATAATTATTTTTGCAATTATATTACAAATAATAATAATGAATAATAATAACAATAATAATACTAATAAAATATTATGAACCACTAGCATTAGTATTATTATCATTATACTTAGTATAATTAGTATTAGATTTCAGTTTATAATAGATTTTTTTAGGCAATATACTAATAATTAAGTAATAGTAATAATAATAATAATAATATAAATAATAATAATAATAATAAATAATAATAATAATAAGAATAATTCATATTAAAAAAAAAAGAATAATAATTCAATAGGAATATATCAAATGTATCAAAATTCTCTTTATTCTCATTTGTATCACAGTATTGATTCGGATTAATACAATTCTGTTAATTATTATCATTATTACCCTAATAATTGCCGAAAGCACCAAAGAAATCGAAAAAACGTCATTTTGGAGTATACTACTCAAAAGCTATATTTCGCTAGATTTTAGCCGCTTTTTCGACTTTTAGGAATGTTTTTTATCCCTTTTTTATATTATATATGGACACAATTCCTGTGATTATCATCATCATTATCATGATATCATCATTATTCGTTATCATCATCATTATCACATTATCAGAATTATCATCATCATGAATCATCATTTATTGCAATTATTATCATCATTATTGCAATTGCTATCATGATTATTGTCAAATTATTGGAGTTATAGTTATATTTTTTTTTGGCCCACATAATACTTAATAACACAACAAATAATAATGTAATAACAATAATAATAACAATAATAATGAATTTTATAATAATTATTTATATTCATATCTTAATTAGTATCGTTATTACGTAATTATTAACTGTTATAATAATTATTTTTGCAATTATCACTACCAGTAAAATAATACTAATGATCATTAATAACAATAATAATACTAATAACAAGATTATAACCACTTAGCATTAGTATATTATTACTTATACTTATGATATTATTAATTATTCTTTATTACAGTTATAATAGATTTTGGGCAATAATACTAATAATTAAGATAATAGTAATAATAATAATATATACTAATAATAAAATAATAAATAATAAAATAATAATAATAATAATAATAATAATAATAATAATAATATTCAAATGTTATCAAAAATTCTCTTATTCTCACTTTTATCATCATATTGTTATGATAATACAATTCTGGTAATTATTTATCATTATACCCTAATAATGGCCGAAATCACCAAAGAAATCGAAAAAAAAAACGTTCATTTGGAGTATACTTTCATAAGGCTATATTCCGCCTAGATTTTGCCGCTTTTTCGACTTTTGGAAATGTTTGTCTTATCCTTTTTTAAGTTATATATGGGACACAATCCTGTTATTATATCATCAATATCATGATTATCATCATTATTTATCGTGATCATCATCATTATCATCATATCATCCATTTCATCATCATTTTCATCTTATTGCAAATCATTTATCATCAATTATTGCAATTCTATCATATTATTGTAATTATTGGAGTTATAGTTATTATTTTGCAAATAATACTAATAACCAGCAATAATAATAGGAATAACAATAATAATAGCAATAATAACGATTTTATAATAAATTATATCATTATCTTATTAGTATCGTTATTACTGTAATTTATACTGTTATAATAATTATTTTTGCACATACTACCAGTACAAAATAATAATAATGATAATAATAACAATAAAATACTAATAACAATATTATAACACTGGCATTAGTTTTATTATACTTTATACTTATTATTATTATTATTATATTATTTACAGTTTATAATAGATTTTTGGCCAATAATACTATAATTAAGGATAATAGTAATTATAATAATAATAATAATAATAATAATAATAATAAATAATAATTACTAATAATAATAATAAATAGAATAATAGTCAAATGTTATCAAAACATTCCTTTATTCTCCTTTTAGTCATCCAGTATTGTTAATGATTAATACAATTCTGGTAATATTATCATTATTACCCATAATAATTGCCGAAATCACCAAAGAAATCGAAAAAAACGTCATTTTTTTTGGGAGTATACTCTCAAAAGGCATATTCGCTAGATTTTGCCGCTTTTTCCGACTTTGGAATGTTGTTCTTATCATTTTATAGTATATATGGACACAATTCTGTTATTATCATCATCATTATCATGATTATCATCAGTATTATCGTTATCATCATCATTTCTCATCATTATCATCATCATATCATCATTATTTGACAATTATTATCATAATTATTGCAATTTGCTATCATTATTAGTGGAATTAATTGGAGTTATAGTTATATTTTGCAAAAAGAACATAATACTAATAACCACAACAATAATAATAGTAAGAACAATAATAATAACAATAATACGATTTTATAATAAACTATTTTATCATTATCTTACTTAGTATGTTACAGTAAGTAGTACTGTTATAAATAATTATTTTGGCAATATTTACTACCAGTACAAAGAATAATAATGATAATAATAACAATAAATACTACTACAAATAATTATTATAACCACCAACCATTAGTATTATTAATACGTATACTTATTATTATATTATTATTATATTACAGTATAATCGATGTGTGGCAATAATACTAATAATTAAGATAATAGTAATAATAATATAATAATAATAATAATAAAATAATAATAATTAATAATAATATTAATAATATTGAAATGTTATCAAAATTCTCTGCTATTATCAGAGGTTTTTATCATCATTCTTGTTATGATTAATTCAATTCTGGTAATTATGATCATTATACGCTAATAATTGCCGAAATCACCAAAAGAATCGAAAAAAAACGTCATTTTGGAGTATACTCTCTAAGGCTATATTCGCTAGATTTTGCCGCTTTTTCGACTTTTGGGAATGTTTTCTCTATCCCTTTTTTATATATATATGACACCACTCCTGTGCTTCTCATCATCATTATCAGACATCATAAGTATTAGCGTATCATCATCATTATCAGCATTATCAGTCATTAATCATCATCATTATCATCATTATTGCATTATTAATCATCATTATTGACAATGCTCTCATTATTATTGCAATTATTGGAGTTTAGTTTATATTTTTTGCAATAATACTAAATAACCCCAAACACTAATAATAGTAATAACAATAATAATAACAATATAACGATTTTATAATAATTATTTATTCATTATCTAATTTAGCTATCGGTAGTACTGTAATTATTACTGTTTATATAATAATTATTTTAGCAATTATACTACCAGTTAAAAATAATAACAATGATAATAATAACAATAAAGAATACTAATACACCAATATTATAACCACTAGAATATTAAATTATTATACTTATACTATTATATTATTAATTACTATTACATTTTATAATAGATTTTTTGGAATAATACTAATAACTTAGATAATAGTAATAATTAATAATAATACATAATCATAATAATATAATAATAATAATAATAATAATAATAATAATAATAATTTCAAATGTTATCAAAATTCTCTTTTATTCTCACTTTATTCATCATTATAGTTATTATTAATACAATCTGGTAATTATTATCATATTACCCTAATAATTGCCGAAAATCACCAAATGAAATCGAAAACACGTCATTTTGGAGTATACTCTCAAAAGGCTATTATTTCCGCAGATTTGCCGACTTTTTCGACTTTTGGGAATGTTTTTCTTATCCATTTTTTATATTATATATGGGACACAATTCTGTTTTATCATCATCATTATCATGATGATCATCATTATTATCGTTATCATCATATTATCATCATTCTCATCATCATTATCATCATTATTGCAATATTTTCATATTATTGCAATTGCGGGATATCATTATTATGGCCAAGATTGGAGTTTATAGTTTATATTTTTGCAATAATAATAATAAACCACATACAATAATAATAGTTAATAACAATAATAATAAACAATAATAACGATTTTAATAATTATTTATAATCATTATCTAATTAGTATCGTTATTACTGTAATTATTACTGTTATAATAAGTAATTTTTGAATTATATTCCAGTTACAAATAATAATAATGATAATAATACCAATATAAATAGTATAATAACAAATATTATAACCACTCGCATAGTATTTATTATACGTATACTTATATTATATTATTATTAGATATTATTATTACATTATAAAGATTTTTGGCAATAATACTAATAATTAAGATAATAGTAATAATAATAAAAAAAAAAAAAAAGAAAAAAAAAAAAAAAAAAAAAAATAATAATAATAATAATAATAATAATAATAATAATATTAATAATATTCAATGTTATCAAAATTCTTTATTCTCACCTTTTATCATCCATTATTGTTATGATTATACAATTCTGGTAATTATATCATTATTACCCTAAGAATTGCGAAAAATCACCAAAGAAATCGAAAAAAACGTCATTTTGGGTATAATCTCAAAGGCTAATATTTCGCTAGATTTTGCCGCTTTTCGACTTTTGGGAATGTTTTTTCTTATCCCTTTTTTATATTATCTATGGACACAATTCTTATTTATAATCATTATATGAGTATCACCATTATTATCGTTATCTCACATTATCATCAATCATCATAATTATCTGCATCATTATCATCATTATTGCAATTATTTTCATCATTATTGCAATGCTAGCATTCAGTATTGCAATTATTGGAGTTATAGTTTATATCTAGCAATATACTAATAACCACAACAATAATAATCGTAATAACAAAATAATAACAAATAATAATGATTTTATAATATTATTTATACATTATCTTAATTAGTATCGTGGATTACTGTACATTATTACTGTTATAATAATTATTTTTGTAATTATACTACCAGTACCAAATAATAATTAAATGATAATAAGGACCAATTAATAATACTAATAACAATATTATAACACTAGAATTATTATATTATACTTATACTTAGTATTATTATTATTATTATTACAGTTAGATAGATTTTCGGAATAATACTAATAATTAAGATAATAGTAATAATAATAATAATAATAAAAAATAAATAATAATAATAATAATAGTAATTAATAATAATAATAATAATAATAATAATAATAATATTCATAATGTATCAAAAATTCTCTTTATTTCACGTTATAACTTCATTATGTTATGATAAATCACATCCTGGTAATTATTATCATTATTAGCCTAATAATTGCGATATCACCAAAGAAATCGAAAAAAAACGTCATTTTTGGAGTATACTCTCAAAAGCTAGAATTTCGCTAGATTTTGCCGCACTTTTTTCGACTTTTGGGAATGTTTTCTTATCCCTTTTTTATATTTATATTGGACACAATTACCGTTATTACATATCATTATCATGATTATCAATTATTATCGTTATCATCACAATAATCATCATTACATCATCAATTATATCATTATTGCAATATTATCATCATTATGCAATTGCATCATTATTATTGCAATTTATTGGAGGATTAAGTTTATATTTTTGAAATAATACTAATAACCACAAACGTAATAATAGTAATAACAATTATAATAACAATAATAACGATTCTTAGAATAAACTATTTATATCATATCTTAATAGTATCGTTATTACTGTAATTATTAATGTTATAATAAGTACTTTTGCACTGATACTACCAGTACAAATAATAAAATGATAATAATAACAATTAATAATAATAATAACAATATTATAACCACTAGCATTATTATTATTATACTTATACCTTTCATTATTATTATATATTCCAGTTATAATAGAGTTTTTGGCAATAATACTAATAAGTAAGATAATAGTAAATAATAATAATAATAATAATGATAATAATAATAATAAATAATAATAATATAAAATAATAATAATAATAATAATAATATAATAATAATAATATTAATAATATTCAAATGTTATCAAAATTTCTTTATTCTCACTTTATCATCCTTATTGTTTTTATTAATACAATTTTGGTAAAGTATATCATTATTACCTAATAATTGCCAAAATCACACAAGAAATCGAAAAAAACGTCATTTTGGAGTAACTCTTCATAAGCTTTATTTCGCTAGATTTTGCGCTTTTTCAGCCGTTCTGGGAATGTTTTTCTATCACTTTTTTTTATTATATATGGAACAATTCCTGTAGTTATCATCTCAGTATCATGATTTATCATCCATTATTATCGTTATCATCATCATTATCATCAATTATCATCATTATCATCATCCCTTCTCATCATTATGGCATTATATTATCATCATTATTGCAATTACTATCATTATTATTACAATTATTGGAGTTATAGTTTATAATTTTTGCAAAATAATACTAATAACCACAACAAATAATAATAAGAGTGTAATAACAATAATAATAATAATAATAACGATTTATAATATTTTTTATATCATTACTTAACTTAGTAATCGTATTACTGTAATTATACTGTTAAGAATAATATTTTTGCAATTATACTACCAGTAAAATAATAATAATGATAATAATAACAATAATAATACTAATAACATATTATTAACCACTAGCATTATTATTCATTATAACTATACATATTATTATTATTATTATATTATTACATTATAAATAGAGTTTTGGCAAATAATACTAATAATTAAGCTAATAGTAATAATAATAATATAATAATAATAATAATAATAATCCATAAATAATAATAATAATAATAATATAATAATATTAATAATATTCAAAATGTTATCAAAATTCTTTCATTTTTTTATATCTCATTTTATCATCATATTGTTATGATTAATACAATTTTGGTAATTATTATCATTATTACCCTAATAATTGCCGAAATCACCAAAGAACCCCCCCGCACAAAAAAACGTCATTTTGGGTATACTCTCAACAGCTATCTTTCGCTAGATTTTGCGCTTTCTTCGACTTTGGGAATGTTTTGTCTTATCCTGTTTTACTATTATATATGGAACAATTCATGTATTATCATCATTCATATCATGATTATCCCATCAGTATTATCGTTATCATCATCATTATCATCATATCATCATTACATAACTCATTATCTCATTATTGTAATTATCCTCATCATTATATGCAATGGCTATCATTATATCAATTATTGAGTTATAGTTATATTTTTGCAATAATATTAATAACCACAACATATATAATAGTTAATAACAATAATAATAACAATATAACGATTTTATAAAAATTATTTATTATCATATGTAATAGTATCGTCTTACTGTAATTACTGGGTATAATAAGTATTTTGCAACTTATACTACCAGTACAAATTATAATCATGATAATAATAACCAATAAAATACTGATAACAATATTATAACCACTAGCATTATTAATATTATACTTATTATTAGTATTATTATATTATTATTATAGTTATAAAGATTTTTTTGGCAATATACTAATAATTAAGATAATATAATAAAATAATAATAATAACAATAATAATATAATAATAATACATAATAATAATAATAATAATAAATAATAATATAATAATAATAATAATAATAATAATAATAAATATTAATAATATTCAAGTATCAAAAATTATCTTTATTTTCAATTTATCATTCCTTATTGTTATGATTAATACAATTTGTAAAGTATTATCATATTACCCTAATAAATTGCCGAAATCACCAAAGAAATCGAAAAAAAAAGGTCATTTTTTTTTGAGTTATACTATCAAAAAGCTATATCGCTAGAGTTTGCCGCTGCGACCTTTTGGGAATGTTTTTCTTATCCCTTTTTATATTATATATGGACACAATTCCCTGTTTTATCATCATCATTATCAGGATTATCATCATATTATCGTTATCATCATCATTATCATCCTTACTCATCATTATCATCATCATTACATCATATTGCAATATTATCTATCATTATCTGCAATTGCATATCATATTATGCAATATTGGAGAGTTAAGTTTATATTTTGCAATATCTAATAACCACAACAATAATAATAGTAAATAACAATACTAATAAACAATAATAACGATTTTATAATAATTATTTATATCATTATCTAATTAGTATCGTTATTACTGTAATTATTACTGTTATAATAATTATTTTTTGCAATTATACTACCAGTACAAATAATTAATAATGATAATAATAACAATACTATTACTAATAACAATATTATACCACTAGCAGCATTATTATTATTATATTATACTTATAATTATTATTTATTATTAAGTATAATAGATTTTTTGGCAATAATATAATAATTAAAGCAATTGTATAATAATATAATAATAATAATAATAATAATTAATAAAATAATAATAATAAAATAATAATTAATAATATTCAAATGTGATCAAATTCTCTTATCATCACTTTATCATCCTTATGTTATGATTAATACAATTCTGGTAATTATTATCATTATTACCCTAATTAATTCCCGAAAATGCACCAAAGAAATCGAAAAAACGTCATTTTGGAGTATACTCTCAAAAGGCTAATTCGCAGATTTTGCCGCTTTTTCGACGTTGGGAAGTTTTCTTATCCCCTTTTTGTATATTATATTGACAACAATTCTTTATTAGAATCACTCAATTTCATTTTGATTATCATCATTTATTATCGTTATCATCATCATATCATCATTATCGCATTATCATCACTCATTATATCAGTATTGCAATTATTATCATCAGTATTGCAATTGCTACATTATTATTCAATTATTGGAGTTATGTTTAATTTTCTGCATAATACTAATAAACCACAACAAAATAAGAGTAATAACAATTAATAATAACAATAATAACGATTTTATAATAATTATTTATATTCATTATCTTAATTAGTACGTTATTACTGTAATTATTACTGTTATACATAATTATTTTGCAAATTATACTACCAGTACAAAATAATAAGAATGATAATAATAACCAATAATAATCTAATAACAATATTATAAACCACTAGAATTATTATATTATAACTATACTTATTATTATTATGATTATTATTATTACAGTTCTAATAGATTTTTTGGCAATAATACTAATTAATTAAGATGGATAGTAACTAATAATAATAATAATATAATAATAATAAAATAATAATAATAATGATTAATAATAATAATAATAATAAATAATAATATTACATAATATTCAAAGTATCAAATTCTCTTTATTCTCACTTTTTATCATCATTATTGTTATGATTTAATAACCAAATTCTGGTAATTATTTATCATTGTTACCCAATTAATGCCGAATCACCAAAGAAATCGAAAAAAGGTCATTGGAGTATTCTCTCAAAAGGATATAGTCGCAAGATTTTGCGCTTTTCTCGGACTTTTAGGGAATGTTTTCTTATCCCTTTTTATATTATTAATGGACACTATTACTGTTATCATCATCTCATTATCATGATTATCCATCATATTAACGTTCATCATCCATTATCATCATTATCATCATATCACTCCATCATTATCATCATTATTGCAAGTATTATCATCATTATTGCAATTGCATCATTATGTTATTGCAATTATTGGAGTTATAGTTATATTTTTGCAATAAATATAATAACCACAACAATTAATAATAGTAATAACAATAATAATAACAATAATCAATCGATTTTTATACTAAATATTTATATTTTATAATTATTATCGTTTTACTGTAATTATTACGTTATAAAATTATTTTGAATTATACTACCAGTACAAATAATAATAATGATAATAATAACAATACTAATAATAATAACAAAATAACCACTAGCATTAGTAATTATATACATTATATTATCCTATTATTAGTAGTATTAAAGTTATAATAGATTTTTTGGCAAATAATATAATAATTAAGATAATAGTAATTAATAATAATAATAATAATAAATAATAATACGAAAAAAACTAATAATACTAATAATAATAATAATGATAATATCAATAATAATATTCCAAAATGTTATCAAAATTCTCTTTATTTTAACTTTTATCATAATTATTGTTATGGATTAAACAATTCTTGGTAATTTTCATTAGTACCCTAATTAATTGCCGAAAATCACTCAAAGAAATCGACAAAAAAAAAACGTCATTTGGAGTTATACTCTTCAAAAGCTATATTTCGCTAGATTTGCCGCTTTTTCGACTTTTGGAAGTTATTCTTATCCTTTTTTTATATATATATGGCACAAGTCCTGTTATGATCATCATCATATCATGATTATTCATCATTATTATCGTTATCATCATCATTATCATCATATCAATCGAATTATCGTCATCATATCATCATTATTGCAATTAGTATTCATCATTATTGCTAATTGCTATCAATTATTGCAATTATTGGAGTTATAGGTTATTATTTTGCAAATAATACTAATACCACAACAATAATAATGTAATAACAATAAATAACAATAATAACGATTTTATAAATAATTATTATATGCATTATCTTTAATTAGTATGGTATTACTGAATTATTACCGTTATAATAATTATTTTTGCAATTATTACTACCAGTACAAATAATTAATTATGATAATAATAACAATAATAATCACTAATAACAATATTATAACCAACTAGCATTATTATATTATACTATACTTATTATTAATTATTATCATATTAACAGTTATAAATTAGATTTTTTGGCATAATACTAATATTAAGATAATAGTAATTAATAATAATAATAAATAATCATAATACTAATAATAATAATAATAAGAATAATAATAATACTAATAATAAATAATAATATTAATAATATTCAAATGTTATCAAATTCTCTTATCTCACTTTTATCATATCTTGTTTATGATTAATACAATTCTGGTAATTATTATCATTATTACCACTAATAATTGCCGAAAATCACAAAGAAATCGAAAAAAAACGTCTAATTTTGGCGTATACTGTTCAAAAGGCCTATATTTCGCTAGATTTTGCCGCTTTTTCGACTTTTGGACTGTTTTTCTATCCCTTTTTTAATTAATATGGACACAATTCCTGTTAGTATAATCATCATTATATGATTATCATCCTTATTATCGTTATCATTCATCATTATCATCATTATCATCATCATTACATCATTATTGCAATTTTATCATCATAGGCAATTGCTATCATTATTATTGCCATTATTGGAGTTATAGTTTATATTTTTGCAAAATACTAATAACCACAAACAAGAATAATAGTAATAGCAATAATAATAACAATAATAACGATTTTATAATAATATTTATATCATGATCTTAATTAGTATCGTTATTACTGTAAATTTTTTTAAAATGTTTTAAAAAATGTTTATAATAAGATTTTTGCAATTATAAACTACCAGTAAAAATAATAATAATGATAATAATAACAATAATAATATAATAACAAATATAACCACTAGCATTATATTATTATACTATGTTTATTATTATATATTATTATTACAGTTAGAATAGATCGTGTTGGCAATAATACTAATAAATTAAGATAAATAGTAATAATAATAATATAATAATAATAATAATAATAATAAATAATAATAATAATAATAATACATAATATTAATAAATATTCAAATGTTATCAAACATTCTCTTTATTCTCACTTTATCAATCATTATTGTTATGATTAATACAATTCTGGTAATTATATCATTATACCCTAAAATTGCCGAAATCAACCAAAGGAAATCGAAAAAAACGTCATTTGGAGTATACTCACAAAAGGATATAGTTTCCCGCGAGATTTGCCGCTTTCTTTCGACTTTTGGGGAATGTTTTTCTTATCCTTTTTTTATATATATATGAACACAATTCCGTTATTATATCATCATTATCATATTATCATCATTATTATCGTTATCTTCATCTTATCATCATTAGCATCATCATATCATTCATTATTGCAATTCATTATCATCATTATGCATTGCTATCCTTATTATGCTAATTATTGGAGTTATAGTTTATATTTTGCAAAATACTAATAACCACAACAATTAAATAATAGTAAAACACGAATTTAATAACAATAATACGATTATAATAATTATTTATATCGTTATCTTAATTAGTATCGTTTATTTACTGTAATTATACTGTTATAGATAATTATTTTGCAATTATACTACCAGTACAAATAATGAAAATGATTAATAATAAAAAAAACACATAATAATACTAATAACATATTATAACCACAGCAATTATTAATATTATACTTATACTGATATTATTATTTATTATTATTATATTAACAGTTATAATAGAAATTTTTTGGCAATAAGACTAATAATTAAGATAATAGTAATAATAATACTAATAATAATAATAATAATAATCTAAAAAAAAATAATAATAAAAATAAGAATATAATAATAATAAATAATAATTAATAAATAATAATTCAAATGTTTTTTCTTTTTTCCAAAATTCTCTTTATTCTACTTTTATCCTCAATTGTTGTATGATTAATACAATTCTGGTAATTCATTATCATTATTACCCTAAAATTGCCGAAATCACAAAGAAATCGAAAAAAACGTCATTTGGAGTATACTCACAAAAGGCTAAATTCGCTCGATTTTGCCGCTTTTTTTGACTTTTGGGAAGTTTGTTCATCCCTTTTATATTATATAATGGACACAATCCTGATTATCATCATCATCTCATGATTATCATCATTATTATCGTTATCATCATCATTTCTCATATCATCATATTCTCATCATTATTGCAATTATTATCATCATTATTGCAATTGCTATCATATGATTGCAATATTGGAGTTTATAGTGTTATATTTTTGCAAGTAATAAAATAACCACAACAATAATAATAGTATATAACAATAATAATAAACAATAATAACGATTTATAATAATTATTTATATCATGATCTTAATTAGTATCGTTATCTACTGTAATTAATACTGTTATAATTATTTGTGCAATTATACTAACAGTACAAATAATAATAATGATAATAATAACAAAATAATACTAATAACAATATTATAACCACTAACATTATAATGTAGACCGTATATTTATATTATTAGTATTATATTCACAGTTATAATAGATTGTTTTGGCAATAATACTAAATAAAATTAACGGTCATAGTAAATAATAATATAAAAAAGAATAATAATAATAATACTAATAATAATAATAAGAATAATACTGTATAATAATAATAATAATAATAATAATAATAATAATATTAATAATTTTCAAATGTTTCCAAAGTCTTTTATTCGCACTTTTATCATCATTATTGTTATGATTAATACCAATTTGGTAATTATCATCAGTATTACCCTAATTAATTGCCGAAAATCACAAAGAAATCGAAAAAAACGTCATTTTGGAGTATTACTCTGAAAAGGCTGTATTTCGCAAGATTTTGCCGCTTTTTCGGACTTTTGGAATGGTTTTTTCTTATCCCTTTTTATATTATATATGGACACAATTCCTGTTTATGATCATCATCATTATCATGATATCATCATATATCGTTATTCATTATCATATCATCATTATCGATCATTATTGCAATTATTATCATCCATTATTGCAATTGCTATCATTATTATTGAATTATTGAGTTATAGTTTATATTTTTGCAATAATACTAATAACCTCCCACAACATAATAATAGTAATAACAATAATAATCACAGTAATAACGATTTATAATTATTATTTATAAGCCATTATCTTATTAGTATCGTGATTCACGTAATTAGTACTGTTATAATAATTATTTTTGCAAATTATAATACCAGTACAAATAATAAATAATGATTAATAATAACAATAATAATACGAATAAACAATATTATAACCACTAGCATTATTATTATTATATATATATTATTATTATTATTATTATATTACAGTATAATAGATTTTGGCAAATAATACTAATAAGTAAGATATAGTAATAATAATAATAAACAATAATAATAATAATAATAATAATAATAATACATAATAAAATAATAATAATAATAATAATAATTAAAAATTTTCAAATGTTATTCAAAATTCTCTTTATTCTCACTTTTGTCATCATTATGTTATGATTAATCAATCTTGGTAATTATTATCATTATACCCTAATAATTGCCGAAAACACCAAAGAAATCGAAAAAAAGTTCATTTTGGGAGTTACTTCAATAAGGCTATATTTCGCATAGAGTTTTGCCGCTTTTCGACTTTTGGGAATGTTTTTATCCCTTTTTATATTATATATGGACACAATTCCTGTTCATTATTCATCATCATTATCATGATTATCATCATTATTACGTGATCATCATCATTATTCATCATTATCATATTATCATCACATTATCATCCTTATTGCCAATTATATCATCATTATTGCAATTGCTATCAGTATTATTGCAATATTGGAGTTAACGTAGATTTTGCAATAATACTAAGAAACCACACAATAATAATAGTTAATAACAATTAATAATAACAATAATAAGATTTTATACATATTATTTATATCATTATCTTAATTGTATCGTTATTACTGTAATTATTACTGTATAATAATTATTTTTGCAATTATAATACCAGACAATAATAATAATGATAATAATACAAATAATAATACTAATAACAAATGAAACCATGAAGGAGTATTATTATACTTATAATTATTATTATTAGTATTATTATATACAGTTATAATACGATTTTTGCAAATAATATAATAATTAAGATAATAGTAATACTAATAATAATATAATAATCATAATATAAATAATAATAATAATAATAATAATAATAATAATATAATAAAATCATATAAATAAAATATTCAATGTTATCAAAATTCCTCTTTATTATCACTTTTATCATCATTATTGTTAGATGAATACATTTGGTATTATATCATTATTACCGATAATTGCCGGAAATCCACCAAAGAAATCGAAAACGTCATTTTGGTAGGGTACTCCAAAAGGCTATATTTCGCTAGATTTTGCGCCCGCTTTTTCGACTGGTTGGGAATGTTTTCTTATCCACTTTTTTATATTATATAGGACACAATTCCTGTTTATTATCATCAGCATTATCATTGATTATCATCATTATTATGTTATCATCATCATATCATCATATCATCATTATCATAATCATTATCAGTATTATTGCAATTATTATCATCATATGCAATTGCAATCATTATTATTGTAATATGGAGTTATAGTTTATATTTTGCAATAATACTAATAACCACAACATAATACTAGTAATAACAATAATAATAACAGTATAACGATTTTATAATAATTATTTATGTCATTATATTAATTAGTATAGTTATTACTGTAATTATTACTGTTATAATAATATTTTTGAATTAATACCAGTAAAAATAATAATAATGATAATAATAACGAAATAATACTAAAAAACAATTTTTAAACACTAGCTTTATTATTATTATATTATACTTATTTTTATTATTATTATTATTACAGTATAATAGATTTTGGCAATAAACAATAATTAAGATAATAGTAATAATAATAATAATATTATAATAATAATAATAAATAATAATATAATAATAATAATTTTTAATAATATTCAAATGTTATCAAAATTCTTTATTCTCATTTTATCTCATTATTGTTATGATTAATACAATTCTGGTAATTATTATCATTATTCCCCTAATAATTGCCGAAATCACACAAAAAGAAATCGAAAAAAACGTCATTTTGGCGATATCTAAAGGCTATTTTCGCTAGATTTTGCCGCTTTTTCGACTTTTGGGAATGTTTTCTTATCCCTTTTTATATTTTTATAACACAATTCCTGTTTTTATCATCTTTCATTATCATGATTATATCATTATTTTATTTAATCATCATTATAATATTATAATAATTATATCTTTATTGCAAATTTTTCATCATTATTGCAATTGCTATCATTATTATTGCAATTATTGGAGTTATAGTTTATATTTTTGCAATTATACTAATAACCACAAACAATAATAATAGTAATAGAAATTTAATAATAACAATAAAAAACGATTTATAATAATTATTATATCATTATTTTAAATTTAGTATCGTTTTTTACTGTATTATTATGTTATAAAATTTATTTTGCAATTATACTTACCAGTACAAATAATAATAATGATAATAATAACAATAATAAAATAACGATAAACAAATAACCACTAGCATTATTATTTTATACTTATTTTATTATTATTATTTAAGTTATAATAGATTTTTGTATATATATAAGATAATAAAAAAAAAAAAAAATAATAATAATAATAATAAAAAAAATATAATAATTTTTAAATTATTTTATCAAAATTCTTTCTTTTTATAAAAAATTTTTATTTAAATTTGGAATTATACTATTACCCAATAATTGGAAATAAAAAAAAAAAAAAAAAAAATTTTTTTTTTTTTTTCCCAAAAGGTATATTTAAATTTTCCCCTTTTTCATTTAAATGTTTTTTTATTTTTATAATTTAAACCCAAAATTCCTTTTATATTTTAAAACTATTTATATTTTTTTATTTATATTTATATTTTCAAAATCATAATTAAAAATTAATTATTTTTAATTTAAAATAATTAAATTTTATTATTTTTATTTTTTTAAATTACAAAACCCCAAAATTTTTAAAAAAAAATAATAATAAATTGGGTTTTTAATTTTATTTTTATTACAATTTAGATCAACGTAATTTTTTTTAAAAAATTTATTTTTGAATTTCCCCAAAAAAATTGAAATTTAAAAAAAAAAAATTAATATATAAAACTTTTTTTAAAACCCTTTTTAAATTTTATATTATCTTATTATTTTTTTTTTTTAAACATTAAAAATTTTTTTTTTTGGGAATTTTAAATAATTAAAATTTTTAAAAAAAAAAAAAATAATAATAAAAAATTAAAAAAATTAAAATAAAAAAAAAATAATAATAAAAATAAATTAAATTTTTTTAAAATTTTTTATTTCTTTTTTAATATTTTTGTAGTTAAAAATTTGGAAATTTATTATTTTTCCCCTTAAAAATTAACAAATCCCCAAAAGAAATGAAAAAAAAACTATTTTATAATAAAAAAATATACCTAGATTTTCTTTTTTATTTTTTTAAATTTTTTTTTCCCTTTTTTAATTTTTGGAAAATCTTTTATATATTAATCATATTTTTAATTTTATGAAAAATTTTAAATATTATCTATATACATTTATTCAAATTTTTAAAAATTTCTTCTTTTTCATTTAATCTTTTTTTAAATTTTAATATTTTATTTTTAAATAAATAAAAAAAACCCAAAAAAAAGAAAAAAAAAAAAAAAACTTGAAAAAAATTATTTTAATTTCTTTTTAGTTGATTTTTATTTTTTTAAAATTTTTTTTTTAAAATTTTAAAAATAATTAATTAAAAAAAATATAATCTAATAAAAATTTTAAAACCAAAATTTTTTAAATTTTAATTTTATTTTTATTATTATTTACATTAAATGAGTTTAAAAAATTATAAAAATAAAAATATAATAAAAAAAAAATAATAATAAAAATAATAAAAATAAAATAAAATAATAATTAATTTTAAAAATTTAAAAATAATAATTTTAAAAATTTTAATAAAAATTTCAATTTATCAAAATTTTTTTTTTTTTATAATTTTTTTTAAATATTAAAAAAAAATTTTAATTACATATATTTAATTTCCAAAAAAAAAAAAAAAGTTTTTTAGATTTGAAAACTATATTTAATTTTTGGGGTTTTTTATTTAATTTTTTTTATTTTTTATATTTAATAATAAAAAATTTTTTTTTTTAAATTTTTTAATAATTATTATTTTTATCTTTTTTATTTCATTTTATCATATTTTTTTTTAAAATAAATTTTAATTCATTTTTTAAATTTTTTTAAAGTTTTTTTTTTAATAATTTAACCCAAAAAAATTAATCAAAATTCGTTCGTTTTTTAAATTTTTTTTTTTATTTAAATTATATGGTTTTTCTGTAATTATTCTTTTAATAATTATTTTTCTTATCACCTAAAAATAATAATAATATAATAATCAAATAAAATCTATCAATATTTAAAATGCATTTTTTTATTATTTTTATTTTTATTATAAACTTATAAATTTTTTTTTAAAAATATAATTAAAAATTTAAATAAAATAATAAAAAATAATAATAATTAATATAATTAATTAAAAAAATTAAAAAAAAATAATAATATTTTTTTAAAAATTAAAAAAATTTTTTTTAAATTTTATCACATATTTATATTAAACAATTTTAAATACTTTATTATAAAAATTTTTTAAAAAAAAAAACGAAAAAAGTTTTTTGGGGGTAACTATAAAAGAAATTTTTGAATTTTCCCTTTTTTTTAATTTTTTTCCCCCTTTTTTATATTATTATAAAATTCCCTTTTATTTCTCTTATTTCATTTTATCATCTTATTGTTATATATCATTTCTTAATTTTCATTATTACTATTTTTGAAATTTTAAAATTTTTGAAAACTTCATTATTATTAAAATTATTTGGGGGTTTTTTTTTTAAAAATTTTCAACCCCCAAAAATAATAATAAAAAAAAATTTAAAATAATAACTTTTTAAAAATTATTTATTCTTATTTTTAATTATATTTATTCTTAATTTTTAATTTATATAAATTATTTTGAAATTTTTATACCATCAAAAAATAATTATAATAATCAAAATTTTAAAAAAATTTTTTAAAAACCAACAAAATTATTATTATTTTTCATATTAAAATTTTTACTTTATAAAATTTTTTTTAAAAAAACTAATAAAAGAAATATTAATAATAATAATAAATAAAAATTAATAAAAATAAAATAAAAAAATAATAATAAAAATAAAATATAAAAATAATAAAAAATTTTAATTTAAAAATTTTTTTATCTTTTATATATTTTTAAAAATTTTAAATTTGGTTTAAAATTTCTTTATTATAATAGGAAATAAAAATATAAAAAAAATTTTTATTATTAAAAAAATTTTTTAATTTTCCCTTTTTCATTTTTTTTTTCCCTTTTATATTATTATGAAAAATTTCCCTTTTTTTTAAAAAATTTATCATTTACACTTTTTCGATCACCAATAAAATCATTACTCTTAACATATTTCTTATTTTGCTTTTTTCACTTTTAATTTTAAATCTTTTTTTTATATTTTGGGGGTTTTTTTGTTTTTAATCCTTTTTAAAACAAAATTTAAATAATATAATAAAAATAATAAAAACAAATAAATTTATAATAATTTTTTTAATTATATTTTTTTATTTTTTAAATTTGTTAAATAATTTTTTTAATATATAATAAAAAAATATAAATAAAAAAATAAAAAATAATAAAAAATAAAATTTAAAAAAATTAATTTTAAAATAAAAAAAAAAAATTAAAAATAAAAAATTTTTTTATTCAAATTTTTTTTTAAATTATTATTTTTATGTAAAAATTTTAAATTATATATTTTTATAAAAATAAATCAAAAAAATAAAAAAAAAACTCATTTTAAAATTTAAAAAAAACCCCTTATTCCCAATTTTCCCTTTTTTTTATTTAATTTTTTTTACCCCTTTTTTTAATATGGCCAACCCCAATCAAATTTTTGTTATCTAAATATTTCTTATTCCTTTTTTTAAATTTTTCTTTTTCCCTTTATATATTAGCAATTCTTATTATTTTTAAATTTTTTTTTTTAAATTTTTTAAAAAAAACCCCCAAAAAAAATAAAATAAAAAAATTTTAATAAACAAAAAACATTTTAAAATTTATTATTTATCATTTTTTAATTTTAAGTTATTTTAATTTTTACTTATAAAAAAATATTAAAAAATAAAAAATAATAAAAAAAAAAATTTTAAATAAATATAAAATAAAAATTTTATTATTATACTTATATTATTATTTTTTATTTTTAAAAAAAAAATTTTTTTTTTAAAATAAAAAAATTTAATTATAAAATAAAAATAAAATAATAATAATAATAAAAATAAAAAAATTTAAAAAATAAAAATAAAAATTTAATAATTTAAAAATAATAAATAATAATATAATGTTATAAAATTTTTTATTTATTTTAATAATTTTATATAAAAATTTTAATTTTTATCTTATTATAATAATTCCAAATAAAAAAAAAAAAAAAAAAAAATTTTTTGGATAACTCTTAATTTTTTTCAAATTTTGCCGTTTTCAGGGGAAGCTTTTTACCCTTTTTTATTTTTCCCTTTTTATTTTAACTTTCTATTCTTTTTTATTTATCACAATTTTATTTTATCATCATTTTTAAATTAATCATCATTATTAATTGTTTTTTAATTATCAATTTTTTTATTAATATATTTTTTTAAAAATCTAAAAACCAAAAAAAATTAAAAAATAAAAAAATCAATAATAAACAAAAAAAATTTTTTATAAAAATTTAAAATATACGTTTTAAAATTAATTATTAATTTTTATTTTTTTAATTTTCCCGTAAAAAAAAAAAAAAAAAACAATAAAATACAATACAAATAAAAAATACATTTTATTATTAATTATAAATAATTATTTTTTAAAATACTTATTAGATTTTTTAATAATTATAATAATTAAAAAAATTTTTTTAATTAAAAAAAAAA
>NW_023658429.1:0-24090 GCF_015228065.2 Penaeus monodon | reverse complement strand
AGGGAAGTGGGTGGAAAGTGAAAGAAGTGGTAGATTAATAGTAGGGTGCTACCCCCTTAGCGTTTGTTTCCATTATCATCGTTTGGAGAGGAAAGGGGAATGAGGGCAGGTTATGATAACAAGTCAACTTTATTATTTTATTTTATTTTTATGCAAAAGTGAACATGAATTATTATTTCATATGTCTCAAACATGGTTACGGTATGATAAGTGTAATTATATATATGCATATACATACATAAATGTAATTATATATATGCATATACATACATAAATGTAATTATATATATGCATATACATACATTCAATTATACATACATTCAATTATACATACATTCAATTATATATACATTCAATTATATATACATTCAATTATACATACATTCAATTATATATACATTCAATTATATATATATACATATATGCATAGATATGTATATCTATATATATACATATACATTTGGCATCCTTAATATAAATATCTCATTGTCAACATTTTGGAATAAGATAATTTTTAATGTGATCCTATGCGGCCTTTTCATATAACAGCGTTGAGTCAGGAATTCCACTAAGAATGAATAAAAGAGAAAAAAATACTTTATACATTTAATCATATATCGAAAAGCTTTAACTGTGATTATAGAAAGACAAATTCAATATGGTATTGATCAGCAATTTTCTATCCGTCTTCGTTTAATGAATTAATTACATTAATTGTATTTTTACAGAGAATGAGGAAAAGAAAAGAAAATTGCCTTATCAATATAACAATACTGTATAACAGGATATAATTTATTTCATATCTCGCTCTTGGTTACTATATGATGTCATTTATTCACGCGTGCATATGAAGAGTAATTACATCATTCAGTTCTCTAGATTTTGCTATATCAAATCTTACCATACGCGTTAGTAATCCGTAATATGAAACAGCGATGAGTCAGGATGTCTTCAAAATTCTACTTATGAACTTTACATATACGAGAAGTATTTATATAGGTATTACGAGTGAATAAAAGAAAAAACGCATTCTCTCAGCTCTATATCGGAGAGTCCAAGACTACAGAACGACTGCAATGAGATATTGATCAGCAGGTTTTTAGTTTTATTCACTTAATATAATAATATTGGAGTGATTAAAGAAAATCAAGTAAAGCTACAGTGAGACATTATATAATTTATCACGGTTTCACTCAATCGTGACTCCCTCACTGTATGATAAGTCCTTTATTCACATGTGCGTATGAAGAGTAATTACTCACTAATCATTCAGTTTTCCAGATTTTACTAAATCAAATCTTACCATACTTTACGTAATTCGCTGTTATAAACAGCGATGAGTCAGGATGTCTTCACAATTCTATTTGATAACTCTTTATACCCGAGGAATATTGTATATGGTTACTACGAGTGAAAAAAATATATATATGCATTCTCTCATTTGTATATCGGAGAGTCCAAGAACGACTACAAATTACATATTGGTCAGCAGTTTTTATTTTTATTCAGTTAACATAATTATATTGAAGTGAATAAGGGAAAATAAGTAAAGCTACAGTGAGATATATAATGTTATTGTTTCATTAACACGTGACTCACTGATTACATTATAAAAGTCATTAATTCACATGTGTAAAGTTTGTCTACACGAGAATAAATTTCATTCAGTTCTGCAGTTTCTATTGGAAAATGTGCATAAAATCTTACCATATTTGTATCCGTATTCGCAAAGGGAAGAGTCTTTATCAAGTAATTATTAGATGAAATAAATTACAATTTACCCTCGCCCCTTCATTTGACATATCGGGAAATATAAGAACGACTAGAAATTTGAGAGACGGAGCCCGATGCAACTCAAAATATTTTAATTATACAACCTCTAGAAAACAAGATTTTAGACAAAAAGTTTTTATCCCCCTGTAAATTTTGCAGCTTGCGTTACAAGCAAAACCCAAACGTCTTACGGCAAGAGGGTTTTCCTAAAGAGTGTAGCTTTGAATTTTTGGCCATGATTCGTCTTCCCGAGAATTCCAGGCGTTCAACTCAAGTGTTTTCCTTTCCTGTGCCCACCCCTACGTTGCGACAGGAGTCTTCAGGGTTCCATTCCGCCCCCTTTCTATCCCAAAAATATTTTACGTGGGTATTAAGGAAAAAAAAATACCTATGTAATGTTACCTACTATAGCATAAACCGTCACAATATCGTCAGATAAAACTTTTAAAACCAATTAAAATTTTTGTTTTCCCTTCTGGTTGTGATTTTAAAAGCTAAAATACATATATAAAAATCAAATGTATATAAAAATCATTAAAAAAAACAATGAAAATAAATAACATATAAATAAAACAAATATAAATATAAATACAAATTTTTTATCATATATATAAAATTATACATATAGCATATCATATATATAAATAAATAATTTATATAAATAGCACATATACTTAACATGAATATGAATTACATATATGTAATAGAAATATGCTATATAGCATATAAAAATAATTTTAAAAATATACATAAAATAAATTTAAATATAACATATAAAAATAACATTTAAATATATACATATAAATAGCATTTTAATATATAATAAAAAATAATATATAATTAAATACATACAAATGAATTAACATATAAATGCTTAAATAATAAATATAAATATACATACAAAAAAAAAAAATATATATACATAAAATGGACACAAATGTGTGTATCATAAACACACACACACACATATATATATAAATATTATATAACAATATACATTTATATAATATTATATTATATATATATATATATATGTGTGTGTGTGTTGGGTGGTGTGGTGTGTGTGGTGTGTGTGTGTGTGTGTGTGTACAAAAACATAATGTGTATATATACATACGTATACACTATATATGTAATGTTTTAATATATATATATAATATATATATATATAATATATATTAATGTATATGTATTACATAAATATATATGTATATGATATATATATAATATATATATATATATATACATATACATATAATATTATATACATATACATTTTACATTTTAATTATATATATATATATATATATTATATGTATATATATAAAACATATACATATTTTATGTTTTATAGTATGTATTATATACACATGTATGTTTCTGTCACACACACACACACACACACACACACACACACACAACATATATATATATTATATTTTATATATAATATATATATATTATATATATATATATATATATAAATTATATGTGTGTATATATATATTTATATATATATGTGTGTGTGTGTGTGTATAGATTACACACATATATGTGTCCATTTATATGTATATATATTTTTTTTTGTAGTATATTTATATTTATGTATTATATGATTTATATGTATATATGTGAAAATTTTTTTGTTTTAATACATATGTATAGGTATGTTAACATATATCATACATGTATATATTTATATATATAAATAATGTTTATATATATTTACATATATATATTGTTTGTGTGTGTGTGTGTGTACATAATATATTATAATAATATTCATATATCTTATTTTTGCATATATATAATATATATTCATAAAATTATATATATACTATATATTCATATATATAAAACTATATTTTCATATATCTATATATATGCTATATATATATATATATATATTAATATGTGTGGGGTTGTGTGTGTGTGGCGTGTGGTGTGGGGTGTGTTTTTGTGTTGTGTGTGCTATCCTATATATACGCACATATATATATAATATATACATTCATAAAAAATTATATATATATGCATAAATACCAGCCACCAACACCACTCGGACCTTATTGGGCCAGCTCCGGCAAACTCCTAATCCTGTTAAGGTCCAACTCAAGAAACAAACTCTGTCCCAACTCTGGCTGACTCGTCCGAAGTTAGCCTCCGCTGGCCCGGGGTCGTCTTGCTCATCGGTTGTACTCCGGTTCACTCCCGGCAAACAATGTCAGACTCTGGTTAGATTCTGGCATACAATTTTCGTCCGAGCTATACCCAACATTGGCCCGGAGCAGTTTCCACTCCGGCATAATCCACCATGCTTCCCTACATCCTTTTAAGTAGCATTTTCTCACCAAACAATTATTCCTTTGTAAAGTAAAAAAAAAGAAAAAAAAATCGTAAGAAATCAACAGTGTTTATTGTAAAACTACATTAACATCTTTAAATCAAAGTAAAAAATATTTCTGAGGAGTCAAAAATAAAATACATGTTCTGTAAGAAAATTTTTAAAGCAAATTTAGCCCTCGTGGCATAGTTGGAGTGTAATAACTGATAACACATCAATTTGGTATATAGGAAAAGTACCTAAATATACATGATTGTATAAAGTGAGATATTTTGTAAGACAAATTTTGCTGTTAAAGTCCTAGGTAATTAAACACTAATCTTTCAGTTCTCAGATTTGCTATATCAAAACCTTACCATACGGGGTTACGTAATTCGCTAATATAAAAAAGCGCGAGTGTCTCAAAATTCTTCTTAATAACATTACATACCCGAGAAGTATTGTATATAGCTACTACGAGTGAAAAAAAGAAAAAATGCATTCTCTCATTCTTATCGGAGAATCCAAGGCTACAGAACGACTGCAATGAGATATTGATCAGCAGTTTTTATTTTTTTCATTATATAATAATATTGAAGTGATTAAAGAAATCAATAAAGCTACAGTGAGATATTATGTAATTTTTTCATTTTTTCATTCAAACGTGACTCACTCATTGTATTTTAAAAAGTTTTTAACTCACAAGTATAAAGTTTTTGCACACGAGAATAAATTTCATCCAGTTCTCAGGATTTTACTTGGAAAATGTGCTAAGGGAAAGGGTGTCTATAATCAATGTAATTATGTAGTTGAGAATAAACATATTTACATATTCATCCTCGTACCTTCACATGACATATCTGGAATATAAAAACGACTAGCAATTGAGAGATGGGAGCCCGAGGCACACATCACAATACTTTATATTATACAACCTCTAGTCAAACAAGATATTACGACAATGAAGTGCTTTATCCTCCTGGCAATTGCAGTCATTGCAGTTACAACTGCACAGCCAACTTCTTACAGGCAAGATGGTTCCTAAAAGAGTGTAGCACTGAATTTTGGTCATGATTTCGTCCTGCCGAAAATTTCCAGGCGTCAACTTCAAGTGTCTTCCGTTCCTGTGCCCATCCCTACGTTGCGACGGGAATTTTTCGGGGTTCCACTTCCTGCCCTTGCATATCCTAAAAATATTTTTACGGGATTTTAAAGGAACAAAAAATACACACTATTTTAATTTACACTACATATAGCATAAACCGTCACAATATCGTCAGAATAAAGCTTTGAACTCGAATTATGAATTTGTTTTTTCCTCTTCTGGCTGTGTATTTAAATGTATATGTACATACATATGTAGACTTACATATATGTATATAAAATACATAATATACATATGAATATAAATAAGTACAAATATAAATATAAATAAATTTATATATATAAAATATTACATATATCCATATACATATACATACAGGAATATATCCCATATAAATATACACATATATGACAGACAGATCAAAAAGCAAATTTGGCCTCTCGTGGAGTGGAGTTGGAGTGCAGTAACTGATAATACATAAATTTTGGTATACGGGGGGAATTTTATCTAAATATACAGATTGTATAAAGTGAGATAGTTGCAGACTATGTGGTTAAAGCCCTAGTTTGGTAAAAAAAAAAAAATAATAATAATAATAAAAAATAAATAAATAAATAAAAATAAATACATTGTCAAGTTATGTATTGATTGTACAACTCACTGATTTATACCGGGTGTCTCCTCCCAATCCCAGCGAGAGCCAGCAGAGCAGAAGAGGGAGGTGGTGGCGGGTGGAGGTTAAAACATTGCACAAACAAATAAAAAACGAGCTAGGTAGGCCTACAGGTTAAAGGGGCCTAGGCTGTAAGCAGATTCCAACACCCACTCATCTTCGCAGGCTGGCCCAAAGTTTACCGAATGGACGCCTCATACTAACATCACAAATAGTAGGTCAGTCCCCAGTTCGGTAGAAAAAAAAATTTTGCTGCTACTGGCAAAAATGAGATCAGTGTCTTATTTCATAGGCCCTTCATGAAAATTGCTGTTTTCCGTACAGAGAACTGTGTTATTACCTCAAATAATCTTGAATTAATTTCTAAAAGGAAATGTAAAAAAAACCCCGATTGGCAGCAATCTATCAACGGACTAGCAATTGAGAGACGGGGAACCCGAGTGTACACAGAGTACGAAAACAGCAATACCATATGTATACGACCTCTAGTCAAGCGGGGATCTTTTACCACAAAGAAGTGCATTATCCTCCTGGCAGTTGCAGTCATTGCAGTTACAACTGCACAACCAACTTCCTACAGGCAGATGGGTTTTCCCACAAGAGTGTAGCATTGAATTTTGGGCATGATTTCGTCCTACCGAGAATTCCAGGCGTTCAACTCCCAAATGCTTCTATTCCTGTGCCCATCCCCACGCTGCGCCCGGAGTTCTTCAAGGTTCCCTTCCTGCCCTTTCTTTCCGAAAAATATTGTACATGGATATTAAGGAACAAAAATACACGCAAGTAATGTACTCAACATACAGCTTAAAAAGCCCTCACAACATTGTCAAAAAAAAAGCGTTGAAATCGAATTATCTTTTGTTTTTTCCCGTTCTATTAGTAAACAAGAACAACAAAGGAAAATGGTGATAAAGGAGGGGGGTGGCAAGGTAAGTGGTGAAAGTGAAAGAAATGGTAGATTACTAGTAGGGGCGACACCCTTAGCGTTTTGTTTCTATTATCATCGTTTGGAGAGGAAAGAGGAAGGAGGCAGGTGTTATGATAACAAGTCAACTTTATTATTTTATTTTCATTTTTATGTAAAAGTGAACATGAATATTATTTCATATGTCTCATACATGGTTACGGTAAAGTGTAATTATATATATGCATATACTACATAAATGTAATTTTATATATGCATTTCATAGATAAAAGTAATTTATATATATACATTTCAAATTTATACATACATTCAATTATACATATTCACTTATATATGCAATTTCAAATTAACATATTCAATTAATATATACATTCAATTATATATAATTCAATATATTTCATTCAATTTATATATAATTCCCAATTATATATACATCAATCAATTATATACATTCAATTATATATATTACATATATGCATAATAATTATATTTATATATTTTTACATATACATAAAATTTGGCACCTTAATATAAATATCTCATTTTCAACATTTTGGGAAAAAGATAATTTTTAATGTGATCCTATGCGGCCTTTTCATGTAACAGTGTTGAGTCAGGAATTCCATAAGAATTTAAAAAAAGAGAAAAAAAAAAAATTTTTACATTTAATCATATATCGAAAAGCAAAACCTGTGTTTATAGAAAGAAAAATTTCAATATGGTAAATAATTTACATTAATTGTATTACAGAGAATGAGAAAAAAAAAATAAATTCCCTTATCAAATAACAATACTGATAATAGGAAAAATTTATTTCATATCCGATTTTGGGTTACTATATGATGTCTTTTTTCACGGCATAGAAGAGAATTTACATCTTTCTTTTGTCTAAATTTGCTATACAAATCTTACCATAGCTTTTTACGAAACCGCTAATATGAAACAGCGTGAGTCAGGATGTCTTAAAAATTCTACTTGAATTTAAATACGAGAAGTATTTATATAGGTTTTAGAGTGAAAAAAAAAAAAAAAATGCATTTTTTTAGCTCTATATCGGAGAGTTTAAGACTACAGAACGACTGCAAATGAGATATGATCAGCATTTTTTTTATTCGTTAATAAATAATATTAAAGTGTTTAAAAGAAAATAAGAAAAGCACTGAGACTTTATATAATTTGCAGGGTTTTCACTAAAACTGACCCCCTCACTGTATGATAAGTCCCTTATTCACTATGCTAGTAATTACTCACTAATCATTCTTTTTTGTTTTTGCTATATCAAATCTCCGTACTTTACGTAATTTGCTGTTATAAACAGCGAGAGTCAGGATGTTTCACAATTCTATTTTAAAACCTACATACCCGAGGGGTTTGTAGTGGTTACTACGAGTGAAAAAAATATATAAATTTGCATTTTTCCCTTTCTATATCGGGAGTCCAAGGGGATACAAATACTATTGGTCAGCAGTTATTTTTTTTTTCTTAAAATTTAAATTTATTAAATGGACTATGGGTGTCATTATTCACGTGTCATATGAAGAGTAATTATTCACTAATCATTCGTTCTCCAGATTTGCATATCAAATCTTAACATATAATTTTTCGTAACGTAACATAAAACAGCATGATCAGGAATCTTCAAATTCTACTTGATAATTCATATACCCCAGTAGGATATGGTATACGAGTGAATAAAAAAAAAAAAAGCATTTTTTCAGTTCAATCGGAGATTCCAAACTACAAAGAGATATTTATCAGCATTTTTTTATTTTTAATTTTAATGAAGCAAAAAATATAGACTAAAAAAAATCAAGTAAGTACTGTGGGTATTTTATAAATGTCTTGTTTTTTTTCAGACGGACTCGCAAGTATTATAAAAATCATTAATTTAAAATATAAAGTTTTTGCATACACGAAAAATTTTTTCAGTTCTCTAGATTTACTTTGGGAAAGTGCATCAAATTCACATATTTGTAACGTATTCCCCTAAAGGAAAAATATATAAAATGTAAATTTTGTAGTTTGGGAAAAAACTTTACATATTTTCCCCGATACTTTATTTTACAATCTGGGAAAATAAAAACGACTAGTAATGAGGGATGGAGCCCCAGTGCAACACACAATAATATTAACAACCCCTAGTCAAAAAAGATATTATACCACAATGAAGTGCTTTATCCCCTGGCAATTTTAGTATTGCGTTTCAAGCGCAGCCAATTCTTACAGTCAAGATGGTTCCCCCAAAAAGTGAGCAGAATTTTTTCACATTTTGTCCCACCGAGAATTTCCCGGGTTTAATTCCCAAATGTCTTCCCTTCCCGGTCCATCCCCACGTTGCGCAGGAGTTCTTCAGGGTTTCCCCTTCCCGCCCTTGCATACAAAATAATATTGTCATGGATATTAAAGGAACAAAAATACACGAATGTAATGTTACGCAAATAAGCTTAAAAAAGCCGTCACAACATTTTCAAAATAAAACGTGAAATCGGAATTTTCTATTTTTCCCGTTTATTTGTAAAAAGGAAACAACAAAGTAAAATGGGGAAAAAAAAGGGGGGGAGTGGGAAAGGAAGTGGGGAAAGTGAAAAAAGTGGAGATTTAAAAGTAGGGGGGGACACCTTAGCTTTTTTTTCTATTATCATCGTTTTTGGGGAGGAAAGAGGAAGGGGCGGTGTTATGATACAAGCAACTTTATGCAAAAATGAAAAATGAATTATATTATTCATATCTGCCTCACAGGGTTACGGTATGATATGTGTAATTATATATATGTTTTAACTACTAAATGTAATTATTATAAACATGCAATTAACATACATTGAATTATAAAATAATATATGCATAGATATTTTTTATTTATATATATACATCTTTAATAAAAAATTTCTCTTTGTCAACATTTGGAAAAAGTCTTTTTAATGTGTCCTACCCGGGTTTTCAGAAACAGTTTTGGTTTTTTACGCGAAATATTGTATATGGCCCTAAAAATGAAAAAAAGAAAAAAAAATATTTTTTTAAAATTTTTTAATAATAATCAAAAAAGTTTTAACGGTTTATAGAAAAACGAATTAAATATGGATGTCGAAATTTTTCTACCCCATTCTTTGTTTAATAAATTTAAATTACATTAATTGTATTACAGAGAATGGGGAAAGAAATAAAACACCATATCAATATAATACGTATAATGATAGTTTTATTCATATTCACTCTGGTTTACTATATGATCAGTTTTATCAGTAGACATGAAGAGTAATTTTTCACTAATCATTCATTTTCCCCCAATTGTGCTATATCAAATCTTCCCATCATATTTACGAAATTTCCTAAAAAAAACAACGATGGTCGGGAGTTTCACAAAAATTTAATTTACATACCCGAGAAGTATTTAATAGGTACTACGAGTAAATAAAAAAAAAAAAATGTTTTCTCTCAGTTCTAATCGGAGAGCCCAAAGACTAAAAAACGAGAAAATGAGATTTTGATCAGCATTTTTTTTTTTTTTAATTCAAAGAAGTAATTATATAGACAGAACAAAAAAAATCAAGTAAAGCTCTGTGGGATTTTCAAAATTGTCTTTGTTTCTTCAGACGTAATTCCGAAGGTATTTAATCTTAATCAATGTAAAGATTGTGATCACGAATACATTTTTATTTATTTTTTAGATTTACTTTGGGAAAAATGCATCAAAACTCACCATATTTGTATAGTATTCCGCTAAAGGGGAAAGAGTCTATAATCAATGTAATTAGTAGGGAATAAACTTTAATATTTTTCCTCGAACTTCATTTTCATATCTGGAATATAAAAACGACTAGCAATTTAGAGACGGGAGCTCGAGTGCACACATACAAATTTTTATTCTACAACCTTTAGTCAAAAAAGATATTATTTCCCCAATGAAGGCTTTTCCTCCTTGCAATTGTGTCATTGCAGTTACAAAATGCGCAGCCAACTTTTTACAGGGAAAGTGTTCCTACAAGAGTGTAGATTGAATTTTTGGGCCGATTCGTCCCACCGAGAATTCCAGGCGTTCAACTCAAATGTCTTCCATTCCGTGCCCATCCCCCCGTTGCGCCCGGAGTTCTTTAGGGTTCCCCTTTTACCCTTTCGATCCAAAAAATTTTACTGGAATTAAGGAACAAAAATACACACTTGAATGTTACTTACATATGAATAAACGCACAATATGCAGAAAAATAGCTTTTACCCAATTAGAATTTGTGTTTTTCCTCTTTTTTTTTTTGATTTAAATTTTTTATTACTACTATATGTATATAAAAAAACATAAATATACATATGAATATATATATACATTAAATAAAATGAATATAATATAAATACATTTTTTTACATATATAAGAATATATATATATATATTAATAATAATGCACACGTATTGTGATTTATATATATCACATATTATATTAAAAATATATTACAACAATTACATTGATATATATAATTTAAAATAATATATGTATAATATACATATATAATATATGTTATTTATATTAAATATATATTTTTAAATTATATATATATATTTTAAAATACAAACTTCATGTAATATATGCATAGTATACACTATATATGTATATGATATGTATAGATTAATATTTAAAGCGCGGTATTATATTAAAATATTAAAAAATTTTATATATAATATATATATATATATATATATATGGCGTGTATATGTAAATATAGTTAAGATATATATACTTACGTGTGTAGTTGCAATATCCTACATGTATGTGTGTAGTATACATTTATAATGTATATATTTAATTATATATAATATATTATATATATGTTTTTATATTTACATATTAATTATATATTTTTTTGGTGGTAATAAAAAATATATATTATATACTTAATATGCATAAAGTGCATATAATATATAATATATATAATATATAATATTATATATATTATGTATATATATATAATTAATATATATATTAAAATATATAATTTTGCATATAATGTGATTCTATATATATATAAGCTATACATGTTATATAATATATATATATAGCAATAAGGAATATATATATGCGCACATATAAAATATTATTCATATAAAAAATGTATATTATATGCATAAATACCCAGCCACCAACCCACTCTGGGGCCTTTTGGGCCAGCTCGGCAAAAATCCTAATCCTGTACAGGGCAAATCCCGAAACAAATCTGTCCCAAAAATCTGGGTGACTCCCCTCCAAGTTTGCCCCTGCTGGCCCCAGTCGTCTTCAATCGGTTGCTCCGGCCATCCCCGGGAAACAATGTCAGACTTGGTTAGACTTGGCATCAATTTTTGTCCGAAATTTACCCCCAAAATTGGCCGGAGCAGTTTCACTCTGGCAAAATCCCCAGTTTCCCCACATCCTTTTAAGTGCATTTTCACCCAAAAAAATTATTTCCTTTTTAAAGATAAAAAAAAAAAATATAAAAAAATCAACAGTTTTTTTTGTAAAAACACAAAACATTTTTAAATCAAAGTAAAAATATTTCTGAGGAGCTCAAAAAAAAAAAATATCCATTTTTCTGTAAGCAAATTTCAAACAAATTTTGCCCCTCTTGGCCATGGGGTGCAGTAATGATAAAACAATCAATTGGTATAAAAGGAGAAGTTAAAAATATAAAAATTGTTAAATGAGATAGTTTTAAAACATTGCTGTTAAAATCCCAGTTAATTACACACTAATATTCAGTTTTCAGTTTTGCTAATCAAACCTTACCTACGTGTTTTTATTTGTAATATGAAACAGCGGTGAGTCAGGGGTCTTCAAAATCTATTTTAAAAACATTACTACCGAGAAGTATTGTATTAGCTACTACGAGGAATAAAAGAAAAAATGCTTCTCTCAGTTCTATATCGGGGAAAAGCAAGACTACAGAACGACTGCAAAGAGTATTTATCAGCAGTTTTAATTTTTATTCAGTTTAAAATAATAAAATTTAAGGATTTAAAAAAAAATAAATAAAGCTACAGTGAGAATTTTAAAAATTTTTCATTTTTTATTCAACGTGACTCGTCATTTTTATTATAAAAAGTATTTAAATCCAAGTGTAAAATTTGTGCACCGAGAATAAAATTTTATCCAGTTCCAGGATTTTTCTTGGGAAAAGTGCATCAAATTTATCATATTTTTATAGTATTCGCTAAGGAAAGATGTCTATAATCAAGGTTTTTTATGTAGATGAGAATAAACATATTCAATTTATCCCCGTCCCTTCACATGGGAAAATCTGGAATATAAAAACGACTAGCCCAAAAGACTGGGAGCCGAGGCACACATCACAAAACTTTTATTTAAACCCCTAGAAACAAGATATTACGACAATGAAGTGTTTTTTCCCGGCAATTTCAGCATTTCAGTTTCAACTGCACAGCCAAATTTTTACAGGCAAGTGGGTTTCCCCAAAAAGTGTAGCTGAATTTTGGTCATGATTTCGTCCCGCCCCAAAATTCCCGGCGTTTAACTTCAAGTGTCTTTCCCTTTCCTTTGCCCCCTCCCTACGTTTCGCGGATTCTCAGGGGTTCCCCCCTGCAATTTCAATCCAAAAATATTGTACGTGGATATTAAGGAACAAAAAATGCACACTATGTAATGTTACACTACATATAGCATAAACCGTCCCCGATATCGTCATAAAAAAGCTTTGAACTCGAATTATGAATTTGTGTTTTTCCTCTTCTGGGATGTATTTAAAAGTATATGTACATACATATATGTATATAAAATACATAAATATACCTATGAATATAAATAAGTACAAATATAAAAAATAAATACATTTAATATATATATAATATATACATATATGCATACATATATCCATATACAATACATACATGAATATATGCATAAAATATACACATATATGACAGACAGATCAACAAGCAAATTTGGCCTCTCGTGGAGTGGAGTTGGAGTGCAGTAATGATAATACATCATTTTTGGGATACAGGGGGAAGTTTTCTAAATATACATGATTGTATAAAGTGAGATAGTTGCAAGACTAATTGTGGTTAAAGTCCTAGTCTGGTTAAAAATAAATAAATAAATAAATACCTATTGATAGTACAACTCATTGAATTATACCGGGTGTCCCCTCCCCAAACCCAGCGAGAGCCAGCAGAGCAGAAGAGGGAGAGGTGGCGGTGGAAGTTGAACATTGTACAAACAAATAAAAAAGGGCTCAGTACAGAACGAGCTAGGTAGGCCTACAGGGTACGGCTCTAGGCTGTAGGCAGATTCCAACACACCATATCTTCCCAGGCTGGCCCAAAGTTACCGATGACGCTCCTACTAAAAATCACAAATAGCCTACCCCACACTGTGACTGTGCGATGCCTCAGCATTGCAAACTGCACTTTTTATCATTGCACCCTGACCGTAGTAGTCAGTCACCCGTTCGGGAGAATAAATATATTTTTCTGCCGCTATGGCGAAAATGTCAGCTCAAATGAAAGTCAGTGTTCTTATTTCATTTGACCTTTCATAAAAATTTACTGTTTCTGTACAGAGAACGGTTGATACTCAAATAACTTAAATTTAAATTTTCAAAAAGGGAAAGAAAAAAACTTTTGCAGCAGTAGGAATGCGCGTGCGCCCAGTGTTTTTTATCAACCCCCTAGGGACTTGCATGGTAGAGAAAATTTGCGGAAATTTCAAGGGAAAAAAATCTATGTGCGTGAAACCCATCATGGGATTTTTCTGCAATTATAGCTAAAACTTGGCCAAACGGCAAATGGGCCATTTCCAAAAAAGCCCCCGTCCTTTCAAATATCGCCAGCCCGGGCCCAACTTGGGGGAGTCTGCCAGACCAAAACCTGGATAGTGGGTATGTATTATAAATTATACAAACACCACACACACGACACATCACACACACACACACAAAACACACACACACCACAACACCACACACACACATAATATATAATATAAATATATAAATTAATATATATATATATTTATATATATATATATATGTGGTGTTGTTGGTGGGGTATGTATATTTATTTATATATTGTATGCCAATATATGTAATCGCATATAAATTATATATATATATAATATATATATTATATTATATTTATAATGCATATATATATTTAATATATAAATAAAATTATAGGTTTTTTGTTGTGTGTGTGGTTGTGTGTGGTGGTACTTTATATATATAAAGGGTTAGTTATAATATATAAAACTAATATATAATATATATTATATTAATACATACAAATACACTATACATAATACTATATATTTTACCCCAGTGGGTTTTTGTCTCTGTGCAAAAACATGTTTTAACATAAAAAAGGATGACGGGGCATGTTTTAACAAAAGGGGACCGGGGAAACATGATGCAATGCTGTGGCGTAGGAGGGGAGGAACAAAAAGGAGAGACAGAGTTGGGGCGCTCTGTGAAGACTTCATTGTACCCTGGGCCCTGATAAACTTTGGGGGCCCGTTATAGCTAATAGGCAGGGGCATGTTTTTTTCCCCCCTGTATTTCCTATAGAAAAGTGTGGGGTAAATAACTTTGTAAAAAAAAGGAAAGATGTCATTTTTGTTTTTTTCATCCCCTGCTTCAGTGGGTTCCCTCGGGGTGTTCGGGGGACGCTATGGGCTGGGTGCCTTTTGGAGCTTTTCAGTGTTCAGCCCCCTGGGTAGCACGCCGTCTCCCTAGCCGTTTTGTTTTGGGGCAGAGGCCGGGGGGGCCCGGGCGAAAACAAATGGTGTCAGGAGGGGGATTTGGTGTATTTGATCAGTGAGACGCGCCGATTTATCATGTCCCCCAAAGATGGCGGCGCCATGGGGTGAGGAGGTATGATGAGGCGGGCCGAGTGAGGTGAACCCGACCAGGGATGATCACTGCCTGCTGGCCGGTTGGGGGAGGAATGGCAAAAAGGGGCAGAAGAGCGGGCACAGAGGCACACGAGCAGGGCCCCATCCGTCGAGATGCAGCAAGGAAGGAGAAACATTTCTCCCGAATGTGAGGTGCATAGAGCAATCGCATCTGTGAAGATGGAAACTCAGAGTACCAAAAAGGCCTGCAACAGCGGAAAGGAATGAGGGAGGAGGGCAGATTGAAGGCGGGGTTTTCGGGGCCTGGGGAGGAGGAAAGAGGAAAGGGGGCGTCAGAGTAGAACGTTGCAAGCGAAAAGACAACGAGGTTCTGGCAACAGATACCGAGTGTCTGGGGGCTGGGGCCCCATCGGAACCACCCCCTTGGGTTAGGTGGGGGCAAACCAGCCCCGGTCAACCCCCTCGTTCCCCCCTCCCCCCCTTTCCCCCCCCCCCGGGGCGGTTGTCACGGCACGCGTTCTCCCCCCCCGCAGCCCCTCGACCCCCAGACATTTGTGAAGCGTAAGCAGCTGAGTAAAAGGGGAAGGTGGCCCTGGGAGGCATATTCGCCCAATTTAAAATGCGGCACCCCCAGGGCGGACCAGGAAGAGAAGGCCCTGCAGCTGGTACGGGCCTGGGGGGGCCCCACGGGGGAAGTTTTAGGGCATTCCCGGCATCCCAACAGGCCTCTTACCCCACGGGCGGGGGATTTGAGAAGCCTTTTCGGGCACCCCCCCGGGCCGAGGTATTCGGGCACGCTTAAAGAAGGGGACTCGTGAGGTGGCGGGGGACACTGTCCAGTGCGCAGGTTGGAGGTGCTGGTAAGGAGGTGTCCCCTGCGGCTGCGGAAGAGATGATCGTGGTCCTGGATCGCGATTTTTTTGTTGGCTTTGGGCCCAGCAGCTGCAAATCTACGGGCACACGCGGGGACCTGCAGGTGGCGTGGCGGGGGCCCTTGGAGTTCGAGGCCTCCGAAGAAACCCAGGGCCCTAGGGCCAGTGCTCGCCCCCCCTTGATTCCCGGGGCCAAAAGCTAAATGGAAAAGGTAGCATTGGGAAGGGTGCCCCGACACTTTCCAAGGTTTGGTTTTGGGGCTGCGGGAGGGGGGCACAGCGTAGTCGTGTCGGAGGGAGCGGAGAACACGCCCTTCAAACGGACGGATTCTGATGTGAGGACTGCCCCTTCCCCCCGGGACAGATTTAGAACCGGGTGTGACTGTCAAGAGTGATGCGTGGAGTAGAGGGTGGGGGGGCCATCCAAAACCTCCCAGTGCGATGGGTAGCGTTGGCGGAGCCTGGGGCCCGGGGGGAGGGTTAGTTACAGTTTTGGTAGAAAATTTCTCCGATAAAGCCAGGGGGCCCAGCGGGCAAAGCTGGGACATAGAGGAAGTGGAGATCCAGAAGAGTCTCGGGGGGCGAGGGTTGGGGGGTTGGGGCCGTTTGCCTGGGCTTCCCCGAGGACTGGCGACCGGGTGTGGCGTCACCAGGGCCAGGAAATTTCCCTGGGGCCATGGTGAAAAAAAAATGACGTTTGCCCCCGTAGCGGCGATGAGAACGTGGCAGACGCGACCGAGATGAGGACGAGATTGGAGGGGAGGGGATGCAAGAATGTGGGGGAAGAAGTAAACAGAGTTCATCCTATGCTACTTTTTTGCGTTTTTAAAAAAGATTTATATCTTTATCTTAGCAATTGCATAGACAGGCGTGATTATTCAGATTCATTAAAATCATTTCCATGCCACATGTTTTACACATGTAAGTGAATGACTTTTTTCAGACTATAGAAAAATGGCGATTAGCCAAATTTGAAGTCAATAAAGTTAATTTTTAGAGACTCACTGTATTTTTTTTTTTTTTCGGTTTTTAATGCAGAAAATAATTTCAAGTGAATTTGATTAATACCTAATCCAATTAGGTTTTTGAATATATTTTTAAATAATTAAACGAATGCATAGATTGCTCTTAAATCCTACATTACATTTCCATGACTAACCCAAAGGGTAGCACCAAATCATCCAGTTGGGTTTCATAATCATCGAGATGAAATTGAAAGGGATATATAGCAAAAAGTGTCAATGAGTACACTCCAAAATTTCAAGTATGATTCAGGTTGACAACGATGTTGCAATAAAAAAATTGATAGGAATTTAAGCATTTTTTTTCCTTGTTTTCCCATTTTGCAGAGAGGTGCTTGCCTATAGATAAAGTTAGTGAAAAAATGATTAATCGTCAATTTTTCTGGATGTGAGCGAAGGAAAATATATGCTTGGTTATAATATATAATTTCCCCGTAAAATATCATTAATTTATGTTCCCAATAAACCATTTTTTAATTGTACATAGAATTATTAACATATTTTAAAATCTGGTGTGTTTGTTTCATGGTAAATGATTATAGGGGTGTTGAAAAAACATTCAGGTGGGAAAAAAATCTTCGCCCGTTTTCATAGAAGGTACTGTGTGGCAGCAGCAGTGATCACATTTCAGGGGACCAAGGGATGCCATCGTTTTTTGGGGTTTCCTTCAAAGTGGCTTTTGTTAAAACACTCTGCACTTATGCGGTTTGGGCCTCATAAGTTTAGTCATATTTAAAATTTGGGGGTAGAGGTAAAGTGTACTGATTATTTTGGTTCGCATAGAGTTTTGGTAATGTCAATACATCTTGCCATCTGCTATGCAGATGAGAGTCCTATCAGCGACTTAAGTGGGGAAACCTTTTTCACTTGGGTCCTACGGCTTTGTTCAGGGGTCAGACATCTTTGAGTTCCTTCATTGAAACCTTCGGGTATCATCGCAGTTTTTTCTACCTGATGGCACAGGATCTGGGCTTTCTGTAGCTTAGTCTGCGCTTACTGAGTGCTGAGTATTGCGGTAGGTTTTTAATATTGTAGTCCTCCCTCTTTGGAAAATAAAAGGTTTAAGAAAATTAAGTATCAGCATCGGTCTTCAGGTGGGGTCTTTTCCCCACGAAGGATTCAACTGATGTTCTACATAGCATTTGCGAGACTTTTCTAAATATACAAGGAATTATATTAAAAATACAAGGAAATTTTAATAAAATAAAAAGGAATTATTTAATATACAAGGAATTTGTTTAAAATACAAGGAATTATATATAATATAAAGGAATTATATATAAATTTCAAGGGAATAAATATACAAGGAAAAAAATTAAATACAAGGAATTATTATAATTTCCTTAAAACAACGGTATTTGTAAAGTCAGTTAATATAAGAACTCAAGAAACCCAGGACCAAAGCTCGGTTTAGATCCCTTTTTGCCATGTCTTCTCCCCCCCCCGAGTTTCCCTTACACAGGTCTTTTACCCGTTTGAAGGGGAAATATGAATTAATTAATCCAATTTTACAGTATTTTAGTTGCTTTCCCATTTCGTAAAGCAACTAATGAATTATTTCATTTAAACGAAGATGAAAAAAATTTCCATGTTATTTTTCAAATATAATTTAAATTGTTTCATAGAAATTTTTGTTTCCCCCGAATTTCACCCCGATTATTATTAAGAATACCCCCAAACCTACCAATATGGATGGGCTAGCCCTTTCTTTAAATTTAAACCCAAATCAGAGAATTTTCGTTTATGAACGAAACACATAGCTGATCGAAAGTGGTTAAAGGTGAAAAAATGCTGTGGCGTGTTTACAAATTTGGGGGTCTAATTAGAGATACGAGCTTTTTCGGAAGCTTTAGTTTTAACGGGAAATTTTGACCAAGAAAAATCATGGGCAGAATCTTGTCTTTCCCTTTTCCAATTGCAGAAATAAGGGTAATGCTGTTTTAAAAAAAGAGTTGTAATATCTAATGTCTTATTCTGGTAAATTACATTAGGAATAAAACAATTTTTTTAATGTATCAAAACCTGTCTCAAGGTTTACTCCGTGTTTTATATCCCAGAATAAAAAATGTGGGAACTTGGTTTAAAAATATTATTTTGAAAACCTAAAATTGGATATGTAAAAGATAAATTAGAAAATTATTATAACAACAATCTTAATTTTTTCACTAATTTATGAATTTAATTTGCGGTATTTGCTTTAAACAAATAAAAAAAAAAACAGTTCTCTGACAATCTGGAATATAAGAAGTAGAAATTTGAGAGATGGGAACCGAGTGCAACAGAGTACGATACCAGCAAACCTTATAATACGACCTCTAGCAAGCAGGATCCCAAAAGTGAAAGGCCCCGGCGAACCCAGAACTTCGCAAATCTAAGCAAGCGCAAGTCAAGCAGGTTTCATTTACCACAATGAAGTACTTTATCCCCTGGCAGTTGCAGTCTTGAGTACAACTGCACAACCAATTCTACGGGAAAGATGGTTCCACAAGAGTGTAGCTTTAAATTCGGCCATGTTTTTCGTCCTCCCCGAAATTCCGGGCTTTCAACCCCAAGTGCTTCCTTTTCCTGTGCCCACCCTACTGGCAGGAGTTCTTAAAGGGTTTCCACCCTGCCCTGCTTACCCGAAAAAAAATGCATGGATAAAAGGAACAAAAAATACACGCAGTAAGTTACTAACATGAGCAAAAAACGCCGTCACAACTTTGTCAAAGAAAAGGCTGAAATCAAATTATCTTTTGTTTTTCTGTTCATTAGAAAAAGGGAAACAACAAAGTAAGGGGTGAAAAAAGGCGGGGGTGGGGAAAGGGAAGTGGGGAAAGTGAAAAAAGTGGTAGATAATAGAGGGCTACACCCCTTTGGTTTTTTTTCTTTTTCATCGTTTTGGGGAGGCAGGTGTTATGATAAAAGTCAACTTTATTTTTATTTTATTTTTTGAAAAAATGAACAAATTTTTATTTCATATGTCAAACATGGTTTTGGTATGAAAGTTAATTATTATTGCATATACTACATAAATCAATTTATATATGCAATACATAAATAATGTAATTTTATTTGCATTAAAACTAAATGTAATTATATTAGCATATACAAAAAAAATGTAAATTTATAAACTGAAAAATTTTAAAACATCAATATACAACACAATTAACTAATTCAATTTTACAACATTCAATTAATATAAATTCAATTAAATACTTCAATTATATATACATGCAATTAACATACATTCAATTATATTAAATTTAATTAATATACATTCAATTTTAAAATAATACATATATGCATAGATATGTATACTATAATAAATATAATTGGCTCCTTATATAAATATTCTTTTCAACATTTGGGAATAGAAATTTTTTAAGTGATCCTATGGCCCTTTTTTAAAAACAGCGTTGAGTCAGGAAATTCCCCCTAAGAATGAATAAAAAAAAAAAAATACTTTTACATTTTAAAATAATCGAAAAACTTAAAGTGATTATAGAAAGACAAAAACAAAATGGGATTTATCAGCAATTTTTTTATCCTTTTTCGTTAAGAATAATTACATTAATTGTATTTTAAGAGAATGAGGAAAAGAAAAAAAAAATTGCCTTATAATATAAAATACTGTATAACAGGATAAAATTTTTCATATCTCGCTTTTGGGTTTATATATGATGTCATTTTTTCACGCGTGATTAAAGAGTAATTACATCTTCATTTCTTAGTTTTTGCTATACAAATTTTTTACCATACGCGTTACGAAATCGCAATAGAAACAGCGATGAGTCAGGATGTCTTCAAATTCTACTTATGAACTTTAATATAGAGAAGTATTTAATAGGTATACGAGTGAAAAAAAAAAAAAAGCATTCTCTCAGCTCTTATCGGGGGTCCAAGAACAGAACGACTGCAAAGAGTATTTACGCAGGTTTTAGTTTATTCACTTAATATAATAATTTGGGGTGAAAAGAAAATAAGAAAGTACGTGAGAAATTTTAAATTTATCACGGTTTTACTCAATCGTGACTCCCTCACGTATGAAAGTCCTTTTTTCACATGGGGGGAGAAGAGTAATTTCTAATAATCATTCAGTTTTCAGATTTTACTAAATAAATCTTACCATAATTTACGTAAAAGCTGTTTTAAAAAAGCGATGAGTCGGATGTCTTCACAATTCTATTTTTAAAAACTTTATACCCGAGGAGTATGTATATGGTTTCAGAGTGAAAAAAATATATATATATGCTTTCTCATTTTTATATCGGAGGTCCCAAAAACGACTACAAATACAATTTGGCAGAGTTTTTTTTTTTTTATTTAGTTAAATAATTATATGAAATGAAAGGGAAAATAAATAAACTATAGTGAGATATATAAAGTTATTGTTTCATTTAAAACGGGCTCACTCATTTCATTATAAAGTCATTAATTTACAGTGTAAAATTGTTACACGAGAATAAAATTTCATTCAGTTTTGCAGATTCTACTTGGAAAAGTGCCATCAAAATCTTTCCCTACTTGTATACGTATTTCGCTAAGGGAAAGTGTCTATTTTCAATGTAAATTTTGTAGGAGAATAAACTTGTACATATTTTTCCTCGTCCTTCACTTGACATATCTGGAATATAAGAACGACAGAATGGAGACTGGGAGCCGAGTGCACACGTCCAATATTATATTATACAACCTTAGTCAACAAGTATTACGACAAGAAGTGCTTTATCCCTGGCAATTTCAGTCATTGCAGTTTCAAAAGCACAACCAAGTCTTACGGCAAGAGGTTCCCACAAGAGTGAGCATTGAATTTGGCCTGATTTCGTCTGCCGAGAATCCAGGCGTTAACTCCAAGTGTTTCCCTTTCCGTGCCCCTCCCCCTTGCGACAGGAGTTCTTTAGGGGGCCACTTCCGCCCTTTCATATCCCAAAAATATTGTACGTGGGTATTAAGGGAAAAAAAAATACACATAGTAATGTTACTAAATAGATAAACCCCACAATATCGTCAAATAAAGCTTTGAACCGAATTAAAAATTTTTGTTTTTCCTCTTTGTTGTGTATTTAAAGAATATACATACATATATAGAAATACTATGTATATAAAAATACTTTAAAATACATATGAAATAAATTTAAAATAAATAATACAAAATAAATTAAAAATTTTTTTATACTTATATAAAAATTATACAAATGCAACATATATGCATATACATAACATACATAAATTATGCATATAAAATGCAGATATACTTTACAGAATATGAATATACATATTGTACATGAAATATGCATATATATGCATAAAAATATACATTTAAATAATACATATAAAATATAATATACATTTAAATATAACATAAAAATATGCATTTTAATATAAATAATAAATTAAATATAATGTAAATACAACAAATCCCAATTATACATTAAAGCATATAAATACATAAATATAAAAATAATACAAAAAAAGTATATATATACATATTATGGACACATATGTGGTTCTATACACACACAAATATTAAATAATATTACAACATATACATTTTATATTATATAATAATATATAATATATATATATATATAATAATATGGTTGTGTGTGTGTGTGTGTGTGGTGTGTGTGTGTGTGTATTGGTATACAAAAAACATTGTGTGGGTGTATATATAATACGTATACACATAATATGTATATATATAATATATATGTATATGTATATATATATGTATATGTATATATATATATACAATATATATATATAATATATATAATAAAAATTATATAATAAAAAATTAATATATAAAAATTAATATAATAATATATATATTAAATACTATATATAATAATTACATATATTATATATATATAAATTATTATGTGTATACGTAGTTATTACACACACACACTGTTGTTGTGTATACGCACATACACCACACACAAAACCCACACCACACACAAAACACACACACATTTTATATATATAATAATATATATAATAATATATATATATATATAAAGTATATGTGGTTATATATTTTTATATATATGGTGTGTGTATAGATACCCCCTATATTGTCCATAATATTAATATATATCTTTTTTTGTAGTATATTTATATTTATTTATTTAATGTTTTATATGTATTTTGGTTTGTAGTTTTTTAATTTTATATTGTATATTTATATATTATTTTAAAAAGCAATTTATAGATATATTTAAATGTATATTTATAATTATATGTATATTTTTAAATGTATATTTATATGATTATATGCTATTTCTAGAAATATGAAATTTTCATATATGTTAATTATCTGCATTTTTAATGCATATATTTATGTATGTATATGTATAGCATTATGTATGCTATATGTTATATTTTTATAATGTTAAAAAAAGTTTTTAAAAATTTAAATTTTTGTACTTATTTATTGTATTTTTATATTATATGTATATTAAATGTATTTTTAAAACATAGTATTTCTATTAGTATGTATATTCATTTAAAAACAAAACCCAAAAGAGGAAAAAACACAAATTTTTTAATTCGAGTTAAAAGTTTATTCGACGTATTGGGTTTTG